>NW_015176460.1:287735-298450 GCF_001447785.1 Gekko japonicus | reverse complement strand
AAAGAGTGAATTTTGCCTGCCTATGATAATCTTAGCCTGAGGAGAAGAATTAAAAATCATTGCAATTCATGAACAGGTGAGTGCAAACACACATAGTTTTTGATCTAGCAGCAGTACTGCATCATTATAAATTTTTAAATAAAAGTATGCAGTTTTTTAAAAAGAAATCTCATTTATTCTGCATGGCATAGCATTGCTTGGCCAATGAATGACACATCAGTAGATTTCTCTCATTCAGCATCATAGAATCATAGAGTTGGAAGGGACCTCTAGGTCATCTAGTCCAACCCCCTACACAATGCAGGAAATTCAGAAATACCTCCCCCTCCGCACTCGCAGTGACCGCTGTTCCATGCCCGGAAGGGTTGCTCCTAAAACCCAAATTGGTGTGTTGCCAAGGTGTATTGCCATTTCCTCTGAGAGATATGGAGGACTTGAGCACACAAATGGTGAAGGGAAATACATTTTATTAAGTTGCTTAAATAGTATACAGAAGAAAACCACATCTACAGAAGAATCAATGCAAGAAAATAATATGCTTACATCCCTTGGCTGTTAGGAGCCCCTGGAGAATGACAATGGATGAAATCCCTGGAACTGGCCAGTTTTACAACACTGTTTCACAGCTTCAGTCTACACTGAGGTTCCAGTCTTAAGCATCATTCCTTTTCCTAGTGCATATGATAATATATAACTGACTTTGACAGGGGTGATACATCTCAGAGGCTCCCACTGACAGCTGATCAGCAGTGGTGTATGGCAAGCATCCAATACAGACAACTGTACTATGTTCCCACTATCCCTTTACCCTGTACCAGCTGCGTAAGTTATCAACAATATATTCCCTAGTTCGTACATCGGCTAGAACTATGTGCAAATCAGATACAAGTATTTGGGTATGCAAGGCTTCAGGTCTTCAAGGCAACTCAGGCACAACTGGAGAAATTGTGGTATGACTCCTCTAAATGACAATGGTCTCCCACAATTTTGCTGCAGTTGGGTTGGTCCCAGAAGTATGCTGACCCTGTGTGTGAAAGAGAGGAGTGCAGATTGTCTTGCTGCCACCCAATGTGCTGGTCTTTCCTTCAGTGTCAGCAGGCATCCACACATTGCCATAACGTCTCATTTGATGTGAGAAAGGACCATACCTGAGGTTGTGATATTCATTTAACATAGAATGTAACCTCACACACCAAATCAGACAGTACAGGCATAGTTTCACTCCGGGTTCCATAGTTCCACTCTGGGGCCACTGCACTGGCAGGACAAGGAAATAAGCCATGCTCCACTGCTCCTCCCACTTTCCCAGTATGTATGGAGATGGTATGACACCCATACTGCTTCACTGAAATGTATTGTGTTTGAGGTGACATGAGGTTGACATGTAAAATCAATCAGGGCTGAGGCTGTGGCTCAGTGGTAGAGCATCTGCTTTGCGTCTTGAAGGTCTTGAGTTCAATCGTTGGCATCTCCACTTAGAAGCAGCGAGTAGTAGATGATGTGAAAGACCTCTCTGTCACAGTAGACACTGGCATTGATAGACTAATGGTCTGACTTAGTATAAAACAGCTTCATGGGTTCATGGGCTCAAGTCTTTACTGTCGTGGCCTAGCCACCAAATGACCCAGCCACCATTTAATGCCACAGTGGTTAATTGAGGACCAAGCATTTGTGAACCAGCCCTAGGAGTCTATCTGCAAATGTGCATAGCCAGAAGCGGTTTGTTACTCTCTGTCTTACACTGTATATAATTAACATAGAAACATATCCTCGATAATCTTTTAACATTGGCTATGAGGTAAATGGTGCCTTGTTTATTGGTAAACATATTAATGATGCTTCTAATATTTTAGTGTTTCTCCACTGTGAGTGGAAAAGAATGTTGTCCACCATCTGCTGTCTTCTGATTTATACATGGGTATATTGGTCCCAGTCCTGAGCTAGTAATTATCAGGCCACAGTTTTGGCTATGCCAGAAAAAGTTGACATATTGTGTTTATCCGGGATGTTTTGGTATAGCACAGAATAATGATGCTGGTATTACACTGCTCCAGTGAAGGAACTCTTTCCTGTCCAAACCCAGTCACCTGTGATTGTACAAAAGACACCTCTGAGTGGCTTCCTTTTGTTATCTAGAATTGGGGCATGCAGTGTATTTAGTCAATCATTTACCAACCATTCATATTGGCAGCAAAAACTACCTGGAAACACTTTACTACAATTTAATTAAATGCTGATGACCTTCTGTAGGAGCCAACCTATTATCCAGAGTATTTGAATTTAGAAGACTTGGGGAATGTTTTGTTTTGGAAAGCCCAAATATCTAAACCTCATGATGTAACTTACCTAAATAGCAAACATAGCAGAGGAAAAGAAAAAGGAAAACACAGCTTAGCATGTCGTGGGAACAGAGACAAATAAAAAGCTCTGGCAGTTTTTGTTATAGGATTGTGGTTTTACTTATAATTCAATCTAGTTTGAAAGATTAATTTTTTGTTGTGTTTTGTTTTTGCTAGTGGACAGCCATTGTACACTATGGCAGGGAGGGAGGAATTGGGATATTGGGGCTAACAATCTGGAGCCCTTCCAGAATGGCAACTGGTCTCTAAACAACAAACATCAGTTCCTTGGGAGAGAACAGCAGCTTTGAAAAGCAGACTCTATAGCATCATAAGAACATAAGAACATAAGAGATGCCAATGTTGGATCAGGCCAAAGGCCCATCCAGTCCAACACTCTGTATCCCACAGTGGCCAGAAATACCAGTGCCATCAGGAGGTCCACCAGTGGGGCCAGGACATTAGAAGCCCTCCCACTGTTGACCCCCCCAAGAACCAAGAAGACAGAGCATCACTTGCCCCAGAGTCCCTATCTATACCTTGTGGCTAATAGCCACTGATGGACCTCTGCTCCATATGCTTATCTAATTCCCTTTTGAAGCCGTCCATGCTTGTAGCTGCCACTATTTCCTGTGGCAGTGAATTCCAAGTGTTAATCACTCTTTGGGTGAAGAAGTACTTCCTTTTATCCGTTCTAACCCGACCGCTCAGCAATTTCATGGAGTGCCCACGGGTTCTTGTATTGTGAGAAAGGGAGAAAAGTACCTCTTTCTCTACCTGCTCTTTCCCATGCATAATCTTATAAACCTCAATCATGTCACCCCTCAGTCGTCATTTCTCCAAGCTAAAGAGCCCTAAGCGCCTTAACCTTTCCTCATAGGGAAAGTGTTCCAACCCTTTTATCATTTGAGTTGCTCTTTTCTGCATTTTTTCCAAAGCTATAATATCCTTTTTAAGGTGTGGTGACCAGAATTGCACACAGTATTCCAGATGAGGTCGCACCATTGATTTATATAGCAGCATTATGATATTGGCTGATCTGTTTACAATACCCTTCCTAATAATCCCCAGCATAGCATTGGCCTTCTTTATTGCAGTCACACACTGTCTCGACATTTTCAGTGAGTTATCTACTACAACTCCAAGATCTCTCTCTTGATCTGTCTCTGCCAGTTCAGACCCCATCAACGTGTATTTATAGTTAGGATTTTTGGCTCCAATGTGCATCACCTTGCACTTGGCCACATTGAACCCCATTTGCCATGTTGACGCCCACTCGCCCAACTTTGACAGATCCCTTTGGAGTGCCTCACAATCCTCACTGGTTTTCACCACCCTGAACAACTTCGTATCATCCGCAAATTTAGCCACTTCACTGCTTACTCCCAACTCCAAATCATTAATGAACAAGTTAAAAAGCAGTGGACCAAGTACTGATCCCTGTGGTACCCCACTGCTTACACCCCTCCACTGGGAGAACTGCCCATTTATACTCACTCTCTGTTTTCTATTAATTAGCCAGTTTTTGATCCATAAAAGGACTTGTCCTTTTATCCCATGATTTTTGAGCTTGCTTAGGAGCCTTTGATGAGGAACTTTATCAAAAGCTTTCTGGAAGTCAAGGTAAACAATATCTATTGGATCCCCCTTGTCCACATGTTTGTTCACCCCCTCAAAGAACATTAACAGGTTAGTGAGACAAGATCTTCCCTTACAGAACCCATGTTGAGTCTGCCTCAATAGGTTTTGTTCATCTATGTGCCTACTAATTCTTTCCTTAATAATGGTTTCCACCAATTTACCCGGTATCGACGTCAGACTGACAGGCCTGTAATTTCCCGGATCTCCTCTGGAACCCTTTTTAAAGATGGGAGTGACATTAGCTACCTTCCAGTCCTCAGGAATGGAGGCTGATTTTAAGGAGAGATTACATATTTTTGTCAGGAGATCCACAAGTTCACAATTGAGTTCTTTCAGAACTCTTGGATGTATGCCATCTGGGCCTGGTGATTTATCAGTTTTTAAGTTGTTTATCAGTTTTAGGACCTCCTCTCTCGTCACCTCAATCTGACTCAGGTCTTTCAACACCCCTCCCGAACTCAGCGGCTCTGGAGTGGGCAAGCACCTCTCATCTTCCACAGTGAAGACGGAGGCAAAAAATGCATTTAGCTTCTCAGCCATTTCCCTATCATCCTTCAGTACTCCTTTTACCCCTTGGTCATCCAAGGGCCCCACTGCCTCCCTGGCTGGTTTCCTGTTTCTAATGTATTTGAAGAAAGTTTTATTGTTGGTCTTTACATTTTTTGCTATATGCTCCTCATATTCCCTTTTTGCATGCCTGACCACAGACTTGCATTTTATTTGCCATAGCCTGTGTTCTGTTTTATCAGCCTCACTGTGACTAGCTTTCCACCGCTTAAAGGAATCCTTTTTACCTTTTACAGCTTCCATTACTTTGTTTGTTAACCATGTAGGCTTTTTCTTATACCTGTTTGTGCCTTTCCTAACCTGCGGAATATATTTTATTTGAGCTTCTAGAATTGTAGTTTTAAACAGTTTCCAAGCTTCCCCAATGGTTTTGACCCTTTCTACTTTTCCCTTCAGTTTCCTCCCCACATGTCCCCTCATATCAGAAAAATTACCCCTTTTAAAGTTAAAAGTGGTTGTGTGAGTCTTTTTGGCCAATTCCCTATTTGTACAAATGTTGAACTCAACAACATTATGATCACTGTTCCCAAGCGGTGCAATCACTTTTACATCTCTCACCAGGTCTTGAGTGTTACTTAGGACCAAATCAAGGATCGCCTCTCCCCTGGTAGGTTCCATGACCATCTGCTCCATAGCACAGTCATTTAGAGTGTCTAGAAACTCAATCTCTTTCTCTCGACTAGAACACATATTGACCCAATCAATGTGTGGGTAGTTAAAATCACCTATTACGACACAGTGTTTTTGTCTAGCTGCTATCTTTAATTCATTCATCATTTTATAATCCTCCTCTATCTTTTGATCCGGTGGGCGATAACAAACTCCCAGTGTTAAGTTTCCTTTTGGCCCCCCTATTTCAACCCACAGAACTTCAAGAAGCGAATCCAATTCTCTTAGCCTCTCGATCTTTCTGGACTTTATACCCTCTCTGACATACAGAGCCACCCCACCTCCAACCCTTCCCCCCCTATCCTTCCGATATAATATATAACCGGGAATCACCGTATCCCACTGATTTTCCTCATCCCACCAAGTTTCTGAAATACCCACAATGTCTATTTTTCCCTCTGACACCAAGCACTCCAACTCCCCGATTTTACCTCGGACACTTCGAGCATTTGTATAGAAACAGCTGTAATTTCCCATACTGGTTAAGCCTGCCACCTTCCTCTTGCAATCTCGAGACCTTGTCAGGCAGTCCATGTCACTAGCCATGGTCTCAGTGGACAATTTCAATCCACCTCCCTGTAGAAAAGCAACAGGTACCCCCTCATCTCTCTGAGATGAGCCAACCCGAACCAGAGACTTTTCATCTCCTGTCGGCTTTCCCCCAATATTCAGTTTAAAAACTGCTCTGCCACCTTTTTGATTTTAAGCGCCAGCAGCCTGGTTCCTTCTCGGGACAAGTGGAGACCGTCTCGCCTGTACAGCTCCCTCTTGTTCCAAAAAGAATCCCAGTGCCTAACAAACCTGAACCCTTCCCCTCTACACCATCGTCTCATCCACGCATTGAGACTCCTGATCTGTGCCTGTCTCTCCGGCCCTGCGCGTGGAACAGGTAGCACTTCTGAGAAGGCTACCTTGGAGGTCCTGGCCTTGAGTTTCCTGCCCAGCAGCCTAAATTTCTCCTCCAGGACCTCACGACTGCATTTCCCCACATCGTTGGTGCCGACATGCACCACGACCACTGGCTCCTCCCCAGCACTATCTACCAGCCTATCTAAAACACGCGTAATGTCCGCTACCTTTGCACCAGGCAGGCAAGTCACCATACGGTCAGTACGCGGGTTCGCCACCCAGCTGTCTACCTGCCTAAGGATCGAATCACCCACTACCAAGAGCCCCCCTCCCACCCTGCCCAGGGATGGTTCCTTGGTGCAAAAGGATAACCGCTCACCAGCTGGGGAAGAGGTCCCTTCTGAGGGCACATTCCCCTTATCCTCAGCACGGTGCCCTGTTTCCCCTAGACCCTCATGCTCCCTGACAGCAGCGGGGCTGCCAGATCCAGAGTGGGACGTAGCTAACAAGTCCCCGAGAGTCTTTTCTGTGCGCCTAGCTGACTGTCTCTGCTTCTCCAGGTCAGCCACCTTGGCCTCAAGGGAGCACACACGTTCCCTGAGAACCAGGAGCTCCTTGCACCGAGGACACACCCAAGACTTCTGCCCAGTGGGCAGATAGTCATACATGTGACACTCCGTGCAAAACACTGGATAGCCCCCAACCCCCTGCTGGCATTCTGGCTTCATAATTCTTTTAAAATAAGTAAATGTAATCCCCCTTTTAAATCCCTTTGTATTTATGTGTTTTTTCTTGTCAAAGTCAAATTACTTTATGGGGAAAACAAAGAGCCTAGGGTTTTCACTTTCTGCCTCTTCTTGGGTGTCTCACAGAGCCCCTAGTCCAGAGTCCCTGGGCTAAGAGCCACGGGCAAAGAACCCTTTAGCTCGCCCTTCGGCTCGCGACCGAGGCTCGTGCCTCTGGCAAGGTGCTTCCTTAAATAGAGGCCTCCCCCAGCAGAGGGCTGGCAGCAGCTATTCAAATGCACCCAGGCACTCAATCACATGCAAAACAATGCCCCTTCCTTTTCCTCTCAATTGCAGTCAATCACAGTCAAACAATGCCCTTTCCTCTCTCAAGCAGCCAGGAATCTGCAAAAACTCCAAGCGCTTCCACACACTCCCAGACCAGTTCTCCCACCAAAATCCTCAGCTGGATCCTCTCCGCTGAAAGCAAATAAAAAACCACTCACCCTTCTGTCTCCTGCTCCTGTTCCTGCTCAGAGCTCAGCTGGGTCTCCTCTGCCTCTGGCCAGGTGTTTCCTTAAATAGAGGCCTCCCCCAGCAGAGTGCTGGCAGCAGCTATTCAAATGCACCCAGGCACTCAATCACATGCAAAACAATGCCCCTTCCTTTTCCTCTCAATTGCAGTCAATCACAGTCAAACAATGCCCTTTCCTCTCCCTCTCTCAAGCAGCCAGGAATCTGCAAAAACTCCAAGTGCTTCCCCACACTCCCAGACCAGTTCTCCCACCAAAATCCTCAGTTCTCAGCTGAAAGCAAGTAAAAAACCACTCACCTCCTGCTCAGAGCTCAGCTGGGTCTCCATCAACCCCCTGCTGCTGGACTCCTTCCCTTCCCACACTCTGCCTTTCCCACACACTGCCCTCAAATCTCCAAGAATTTTTCAGGCTGGAGTTGGCCACCCTAGAAGGTATGAGGACCAAAACTCTCCCACAATAACTTGGGAACAATAGTATTTATGCTGTACCTTCTCCTCTATCTCTTTTGTTCAATTCTCTTTCTGTCGGTAGAGGACAAAGTGGGTAACGTGAAACGTAGGCGTAGGCATCAGATTTCATGTCTTTGAGGTGCTCACTCTTCTGCCAGAGCTCATTGTGGCACATACTTTATGGAATGACCTATGAGGGGATGTAGGGAGCTTCGGTGGCTCAAGTGGTTAAGATGCTGAACTGCAGGCTGTGGAAGGTCAGTAGTTCAGCAGTTCGAGACCTGAGTGTGCCGCATGATGGGGTGAGCTCCCGTCTCTAGTTCCAGCTCCTGCCAGCCTAGCAGTTTGAAAGCAAGAAATTGCAAGTAGATAAATAGGTACCACTTCGGTGGGAAGGTAACAGCGTTCCGTGCGCCTTGGTGTTTAGTCATGCCGGCCACATGACCACGGAAACGTCTTCGGACAGCGCTAGCTCTTCGGCTTTGAAACGGAGATGAGCACCGCAACCCTAGAGTCGGACTCGACTGGCTTTCGAGCAAGGGAACCTTTACCTTTTTATGAGGGGATATAAGAAGAGCTCTGTCTCTGCTGTTGTTTTCGAAAGATGTGCAAATCCACTGGGAACTTTCACAGTAAATTAAAGGGTCAGAACTAGGATTTGGGAGAGCCATGTTCAAATCTCATTCTACCATGGAAGCTTGCTGGGTGACTGTGAAGGTCAGGGTCTTAGAAATGTTGTTTCAATAGAGGTAACATGATGTAAAACTCAGCTAGGGAGGTGTGTACCCCAACCCTCCACCTGACAGTCTCAACCGAAGTAGATAGATCAAGATGGGTTGCTGTGTTAGTCTGTCTGTAGCAATAGAAAAGATCAAGAGTCCAGTAGCACCTTAAAGACTAAGGAAATTTGAGAAGGGAGCACTCATTGGAGAAGACCCTGATGCTGGAAATGATCGAAGGTACAAGAAGAAGGGGACAGCAAAGGATGAGATGGTTAGATAGTGTTACTGATGCAACGAACATGAAATTGAGCAAACTCTGGAGGATGGCAGAAGACCGGAGGGCCTGGTGTGATGTGGTTCATGGGGTCGTGAAGAGTCGGACTCAACTATGCGACTGAACAACAACAACCAAAATGTGCTTTCATGAGTTACTGCTGACTTACTGCTGACTTATCTGAAGAAGTGAGCAGTGACTCACAAAAGCACATACCCTGCCACAAATTTTGTTAGTCTTTAAGGTGCTACTGGACTCTCATTCTTTTAAGCCAAGTGGTTTCTGAATAAAGTAAGTTCAGCACTTGTGAGGGAAACAGGGAAAGAATAGTAACTTTTGTTTACTTCCAAGGATTCATTCTTGGAAGCCAACTTGGGTGGATGGGGAAAAGTCAGACCATCAATGTTTTAAATAAATAAAGACCTTGTGGGTGATCTGTGATTTGGGTGCCTTGTATATATGTAGAACAGAAGTGACATAGAATGTACTTAGGAGAACATCTTGAAAATTATAAGAGAAGTTCACAAATCAGGAGCACAGGACACTGCTACCTTGAGCTATGCATAAAGTTAAACTACCATTACAAGTGTACTACATATTACAATGCTGAATTACGTTAAATATGCTGACATTCTTTTTTACATTATGTACAGCCTACGCCTAACAAGTAACAGTAAACTGAATAGTAGATTAATGGTCATCAGCCACAAACCGAAATCTAAAACCTGGTTGCTTTTTATGCTAGATGCTTGCAAATCAATGTGCGACCACAATAAGTAAAATCAAAACTATTTCATTTCTCAAACTTTATTTAGAATGCATTTTATTGCATGGTAATTTCTACCCACTGCACAGGAAATAACTGTCACAGTTTCTTCTCCCCCTACAATTCCATTTGTACTACCCTATGGAAAGTCATCAAATAAGAATACAAGGGGGGCGGGGCTTCGGGCGCGACCGCAACGGAGGCCCTGTGAACGATCTCCCGGACTCCCTGGCCTTTCTCCCGGCCGAAACGCCCAAAAACGAGCGATTTCCCTCGCAAAAAAACAGCGATCTTTCGCCTAGAGACATCCTGCATCAAGCGGTGGCACTTAGAAACGTGTAAGTAGCCTTAAAAGATATAAAACAAACGATCGAAAAACCGGGCCTGCGGACCCAAAATGGCGACCGGAACGCAGAGTGGCGCACAAAATAGCGACCCGCTCACCAAGCAAGACTTAATTGACAGTTTCCAGCAAATAAAAACAGAAATTAAAACTGAAATCCATGAGTCTATTAACGCAGCACTGAAACCAATTACAGACCAGATAGAAGCTCTGCAAACCTCCATACAAAATGTAGCACTGACTGCAGATGCAGCACTCGAAGCAACAACAGCTTCTAATGATGATATCAGGGATTTACAAGAAGCTGAATCCTGGTCTAGAGAGCGTATTTTATATTTGGAACATCGTACTCGAGAGAAACTGTTAAAATTTAGGGGGTTCCCGGAAAATGCGGAAAAGGACGAGAACCCAATCTCCTTCTTAACTCAGTGGATGAAAGCTACACTAAAATTTGAAACTACTGATGAGCCCAAAATATTGAGAGCGTATAGACTGGGCGTAAAGAACTCCAAAGACAGCAAGGGCCCTAGAGACTTTCTAGTAGAACTTGATACCACCTCACAAAAATTCACGGTCCTTAATCAAGCCAAATCAGCAGCTAACTTGGAATTTAACGGAGCTCGCATCGCGATCTTCCCTGATGTGGCACCTGAAGCCCTAGCAATCAGACGTTCCTTGAAACAAATCACGGCACGCCTCGTTGAAGCGAACATAAAATATAGATGGCTCCCGACAGGAGCACTTCAAGTGCGGAAAAATGGCAACACACTTCAAGCACTCAACTTAGACGAAGGTGAAAGCCTACTGCTGGCACTTGGTCTTAATCCCGTTACTG
>NW_015176460.1:284568-284693 GCF_001447785.1 Gekko japonicus | reverse complement strand
CAGGGCACTTTCCCCATCATCTGCCTCAAGCAAATGGTTCTGGACTACGGGTTGTGAAGTGGTGTCTCCTCTTGGCCCTCAAATGGGTGGGATCCTTACTCCTCCCATGAGGAATGGAACCTGGC
>NW_015176460.1:278431-284176 GCF_001447785.1 Gekko japonicus | reverse complement strand
AACTACAACTTACGAACCTAGAAAAACTTCTGGAAAAATCACCACCAAAGAAAGGTCTCATAGCTAAACTGTATAAATACATTTTGTCATCACACACCACAACAATGCACAAGTATCAAACTGCGTGGAACACAGACCTTAAACTACAGTTTAAGAGCAGTGGGAGGACATTTGGAATACTCAATCAAAAATCTCGAAATCCATAGGAATACAAGAAACGAATTGGAAAATACTCACCAGATGGCACCTAACACCTGCAAGACTGACCCATATCTTCCCTTCCGTGAAACCCTACTGCTGGAAAAATTGTGGAGAAAAAGCAGACTTTTACCATAATTGGTGGTCCTGTAAGGAAATACAAAAATTCTGGAACCAAATACTAACTCAAATTAAAATTTTTACAAACATAGACTTACCTCTATCACCAGAACTGATACTACTCCATCTTTGGCCGCAAATCCGCCCTCCTGAGAGAACAAAACAACTAGTAAATTTACTGTTGATAGCAGCCAAAATGACAATAGCTAAAAACTGGAAAAACAAAAATCCACCGACACTGAGGCAATGGATTAATAAAGTATGGGACATATTTATGATTGAAAATATCTCAATTTATGACTCATCTATTAAAAATGAATGTAAATTCTATAACCCTCTTAGCATCTGGAACCCTATTTTAGGAAAATTATCTATAGAGAATTTTAAATGGGAAAGCATTGAACAAGCAAAATATAAAATAATGTTATTTAATTAACCAATAGAGGAAACAAAGATGCTAGACTTCAATGACTCCTTCTGTAATAGCCCATATGAAGATGGTATGGATTGTAATTGTAACGTTAACTGTTATGTTATATATACCTAACCTTGTTAATAATATGTTAATAGAAACTTTGCTGACACATTTGATGCATATTATACTGTATTGTACCGTTTTGCGTTAATAAAAATAATAAAAATTTGGTTTAAAAAAAAATCAAATAAGAATACAATTCTCTGTGAGTAGAAAAACCCTCCCAGTGATCCGGGTGTTGATCTGAATGGATGCCATAGCATGAAACAAAGGCTCTGAGATCACTAACTCGTCAGCCAGAATACAAATGAACTGAGGAAACAGAAGGCCATTTTCTTTGGTAAGGCAGCTAGAATTTTGAGAGAGAAATTGTGAATGAGTTATCTATTAAGTTAGGACCATGTTGACTGGCTGTTATTGTAAAGACTGGCTTGTATGTTGGTCTTTTTTCAGATTTCCAACAAAATATGGCCTCTATGGTACAGAGGTTAGAAGGGTAGACTACAATCTGGGAGACATGGATTCAACTCTTTTTAATTGTAATACTTCAGATGAATTTCAGTATTAATGGTTGGGGGAAAGGATTATCAGAATTTTCGCCTGGAAGTGAAGAGCCCACAAAAGAACTTAAACTTTTGACCATGACCCACCTGTTCACAATGTATTTACAAGTAAGACATCAGAGGTCTGTATAGCTTTCCACTTTCCCTAGAAAGCCATGTTGAACACAGTGTTCCGAGTGATAACATTTGCCTGGTTTTATTATCTTAGTGACCCAGACTTAGCAGTGTTAACAGAAAAAAAAAATAGTCAAAGCAACAACTGTATGAACCAAAACTTAACCTTTTCAAGTGAACTTCTTGTTTGTGCCTGATAATTAACATTTATGTTCTATCTTGTAAGAATTTCCTCTCCTCATCATCTGACTTCGTTACTGCTCAGATGAGCCCATGAAGCTGCCTTATATAATACCACCAGTATTGTCTACTCAGACAGGAAGCAGCTTTCCAGAGTCTCAGTCTTTCACATTACCTATTACTTGATGCTTGTAACTGGAGATTACAGGGATTGAACCATGGAACCTTCTGCATGCAAAGTAGGTGCTCGAGCCCTGAGTCATGCTAGGTAAATGGAAATGCCATAAATCAATTATGTGTTCATCCAGAAGGACACATTACTGTGTGGAGAACATTTGATATGTAGAAATGTATTGATCATATTTGAATTTTACTCTTGTCCCATGGAGTTCAGGAAAGCCATGCATGAAGCTTATCCACACAACAACCCAGAAGAGTAGGCTAGGCTCAGAACTCTGACTGGTCCAGGGCTGTGTGGTGGTGAATTTCATGGCTAAGCAGGGATGTAGACCCAATTCAAACCAAACCTTCCTGTCTTTCATGAAGTGAAGCTTCTTGCCCAAAGAACTTTGGGAACAGCAGGAATCAAACTCCAACAAGGCATACTTTTAATGTAGGCCTAGAGTGACCAGCCTTTTGTTACCGTCCATGCCAACTGAGCAAACTCCAGAGGACAATGAAAGCAGGAGGGCCTGGCGTGATGTGGTCCATGGGGTCGCAAAGAGTCGGACTCGACTGTGCGACTGAACAACAACAACCGAGTGACCAGATTTTGTAAATGAAAAAAGAGGACACTGTTGATCAACAAGATTTTTTTACTGAGATGCCCAGACAAGTAAGGATTTCCTACTGGCAAATGAAACAGGGCTGCAGAAACCACCCAGCCATTGCAGATAGGATGATCTCTCTCTCTCTCTCTCTCTCTCTCTCTCTCTCTCTCTCTCTCTCTCTCTCACACACACACACACACACACACACACAAGTATTTATTATAAATTTATATACATAACTGCTTATGTTTACTGAAATTGCAAGTTTGCACTGAAGTGGGAAAGAAATAACACAGTAAACAACAAAATAAACACACACCCCATACTAATTTACCTATCACTAAGCACTTCTGTGCTTACAACACCAGTATCTGTATACCTATGATGAAGTGGCACCTGAATACTTGTTGGAAGATTTTATCTCCCTAAGTAGATTGTTCAGTCAGGTATTTGTAGAACTGAGGGCATGAATAGTCACGTAAGTTATATTGCAGTAACAGAACCCCCTTTAAAGCTTCAGTGGTAAATCTGTTCCTTTCATCTGTCCACTGGGTTTCATTAAAGAAAACATTATCTCAATGTTTGCATTATGTCCTGGAATGTAGAAGACAAATTGTGCAATCTTAATCAACTCAGAATGGCAGTCCGTGTTGCAACACTTTTGAAAGTATTTAACCTACTTGTCACTAACTGGCACACTTTTGATGACTTCATCTATTTGAGACTTTCAACAGAACTCTTCAGGTTAAAGAAGTGGTCAAAACATTTTACATCATGTCTCAGTCTCTCAAGTATTTTATGGTATGCTGAACATAATCAAATGAAAGGGTATCAGTTAAAGTCATCCAATGAAAACAGTCAAACTTGTTAAAAGAAACTGGCCATTTCTGCAAATATGCCAAATACACTTTGTACAGGTAAGAAGCTTCTTCTATAAATGGACCAAATTCCTTTTCCAGTCCATCTTTCTTTGCTTTGCTTAGGATCTCTTTTGCTTAGAATCTCTGTAATGTACTCCGCCATGACCACGTGCGCGACCGTTGGACCATGCGGTCATGCAGAGTCCTGAAGCTTCGCTCCGAGAGAACAATAGCCAAGCGGATCCTAGCCCACACCTATCAGAGGGCCAGGTCCGCAGCCGAGAGCCTATGGGACTCTCGGCTACTGTATATAGCCTATAGGGAAGTAGGGGGTGTGTTTTGGTGAAGGGTTTTCTGTGCATATATACCGGCCTGCGAGCCGGCTCACTTCGTCTTGTTCCTTCTGAATAAAAGTACTTTGCTGAAATCACTCAACGCTTCTCAGTACTTTTCACTGGCGACGAGGATGGGATTCTACCTCCCCTGAACAGGACCCGGACGAGACCAAGCCTGCACCAAGCTCCGATCGAGACCACCGCTGCGTTCCGCCGCTTCTTCTTGGAATCACCGCTCATCGCAAGCGCCTCGCTCCGTCAGACCTCGCCGCGCCTCGCTCCCGAGACCTCATAATCCATCTCTTCGCAACCGAAGTAGCGAACTAGAGAACATGTATTCTCTGGCCTCCACCCTGTCTTCCTCTTCCTCCGCTGCCGCCTCAACCTCCGCCGAGGGCATCGCTTGCTTCGACCTCTCCCATCCCGAGCAATGGGAGACGTGGGTAATGATTCTCGAGAACTACCTGAAGTGCCTGAACATCACCGATTTGGATTTGAAGAGGGCAAATCTCATCTGTTTCTGTGGAATGGACACCCTCCTTCTCCTGCAGGATCTGATCGCACCCCGCAAGGTACAGGAGGAGAGCTTCGCAGAGCTCGTTAAGACCCTCACAAACCACCTCGCTCCAAAGCCGACCAAACTCGCAGAGCGAGTGGACTTCTTTGCGAGAGTCCAAGGCCCCGAGGAGAGAGCTGCTGAGTTCCTGGCGGGCCTCTGATGAGCCGCCACGCGGTGTGCTTTTCCTAGCCTGGAAGACACGCTGCTTAATCAATTAATCGTGGGCATCCGAGAGTCCAAGTTGCGCCGACGCCTAGTCAGGCAGGACGACTTAACTCTGGACCAGGCCTACGAGCAAGGCCAACAAGACTGCAGCACAGTCCATCGCACCCAAGCCACATCGGAGTCGGCCGACTCCGAGGAAGACGAGGTGCTGCAAATCCGCCGCCAAACCATGCCATCGCATCGTTCGAGGGGAGCACCGCCAGTGAGGACGTATGAACCAGCCCTATCATGTGCCAGCTGTGGAGAGGCGCATGAACACCGGACCTACCATTTCCGGGACGCCGTCTGCCGGGCCTGCAACAAGCAGGGCCACATCGCCAAGGTCTGCCGCGGCCGCAGACAGCAAAACAAGAAGTTGACACACCAGGCAGAGCTGATCCACACTGTGGACCTCCACTCCATCGACCTCCACGCCGTTTCCCACCAGCCCCAGCCCCAGGTAGGTGAAGTGCCCCGGGACGGCCGAAACAAAGTCCATGTTTCGGTTCGTATAGAGGGGTCCCCCTGTAGCATGGAGCTAGATACCGGCTCCGAGTTTACTATAATCTCGAAGGAGACACTGCGGAGAGTGTGTCCCAAGGGGGGGGGCCCTCTACGCAAGCCACAATTTAGATTGCAGGACTTTAATAAGAATCTGGTGGCTATGCGGGGCTGGGGCAAGTTCATGGTGGAATTTCAGGATTTCAAGCGATATCTGGAAATTCTAGTGGTGGGCGGCCGGCTTTCCAGCCTCCTAGGGATGTCCTGGTTTAAGCCACTGGGTTTGACCATCGGGGGGCTTCACCAGTTGAAGCGGTAGATTTCATGGACGTGTGCAATGAGTTTCCGCAGGTTTTCGATGGGGCCCTCGGCAGGTTCACAGGGCCGCCCATCTCCCTGGACCTGGATCCAGCAGTCCGCCCCATCCGGATAAAGGCCCGGTTTCCTCCCATCACGATGAGGCCCAAGATCGAGGCGGAACTGGACCGGCTGGTGGCCCAAGGGGTGCTGGAGCCGGTTGCGTCTGCCCGGTGGGAAACCCCGATCATCACACCCGTTAAGCCGAACGGGGACGTCAGGATCTGCGCAGACTATAAGTGCACCCTGAACAAGGCGCTGCAAGACCACGCGTACCCAGTACCGGTGGTCAGCCACGTACTGGCAGCGCTAGCAGGGGCCCGCATCTTCGGAAAGCTGGACTTGGCACAGGCCTACCACCAGTTGCCGGTGGACGCCGCCACAGAAGAAACCCAGACAATTGCCACACATAAGGGGGCTTTCAGGGTCCACCGGCTCCAGTTCGGGGTTTCAGTGGCGCCAGGGATTTTCCAATCATTTATGGACTCTCTTCTCAAAGGTATCCCAGG
>NW_015176460.1:219010-278050 GCF_001447785.1 Gekko japonicus | reverse complement strand
GGACCTTGTCGGCAGCTGAGCGCAACTATGCACAAATCGATAAGGAGGCGCTTGCGATAGTGGCCGGGGTGAAAAAATTTCACCATTACCTCTACGGCCGGCCCTTCGCGGTCTTAACAGACCACAAGCCACTCCTGGGGTTGCTCGTCCCGGACCGCCAGACCCCCCAGATGACCCAGCCGAGAGTGATCCGGTGGTCTGTCTTCCTGGCAGGCTATAACTACTCGCTCCTACACCGGCCCAGAAAAGCGATGGGGCACGCCAACGCCTTGAGCCGCCTACCTCTGCCCACGATGGATCCGGACCCGACTCCAGCCCACCAGATCGCGCTCCTGGAAGCGCTGCCAGACCAGCCGGTCCACGTCCGGGAAGTTGCCCGCCGCACGACCAGAGATCCGATCCTCTGCCGCGTCCTGGACTGGGTGAGAAGGGGGTGGCCCGCGACAGCAGCGGGGCCTGAGTTTGTGGCGTTCGCCAACCGCAAAGATGAGCTTTCGGCCCACAAAGGTTGTGTGATGTGGGGAGGCCAGGTGGTGATCCCCACCCCTCTCCGAGACTGGGTGCTGGCGGCACTGCACGAGGCTCACCCAGGCGTGGTACGGATGAAAGCCCTGGCTTGGAGCTACGTGTGGTGGCCAGGCCTAGATCAGGACATTGAGGGACAGGTGAAACAATGCCAGGCCTGCCAGGCCTCCCGGCCGGCACCTTCCCTCACACAAGCCCTGGTCCCGGCTACATTTGGACTTTGCGGGGCCGTTCCAGGGCCAGATCTTCTTCATCCTGATCGAAGCCTACAGCAAGTGGCTGGAGGTAGTGCCTGTGCCGTCAACCTCCTCCAAGGCGGCCATCAGAGTGATGTGGCACATCTTCAGCGCCCAAGGCATCCCGGATACCCTGGTCACAGACAACAGGACGGCTTTTACCTCGAGCGAGTTCCAGGAATTCACGAGGTATTACGGGATCTGCCACGTCCGGTCAGCCCCGTTCCACCCGGCCACGAATGGCCAGGCGGAGCGCATGGTGCGCACCACCGAAGAAGCGCTTCGCAGGTTCGAAAGCAAGGACTGGGACTATAAGTTGGCAACATTCCTGTTTGGTCAGCGTACAACCCCCCACACTGAGACAGGTCGCAGCCCTGCCAAGCTCCTGGTAGGTCGCCGCCTGACCTCCAGGCTGGACCGGCTACACCCGGACCGGGCCCCCGAAGAAAAACCAACAATGGAATCACCCCAAGCCACGAGGGGCTTCTTTCCGGAATACCCAGTCTATGCAAGGAACTATGCGCAAGGGCCACCCTGGATCCCCGCACGAGTGGTACGAGTGAGAGGACCTCGATCGTACGAGGTCTCCTGCGAGGACGGCCAACTACTCCACCGCCACATTGATCAACTACGGCGGAGGGTCCTCCTGAATGACCCTGAGGACCTGGAGTTTACGGAGCCAGACGAAGTGGCTTTCCCCACACCCGAGACGCCGGCACCAGTGCCTGTTCCAGTCCATCTCACCCCGGAACCTCCGGCGCCGTCACCACCAGCCATGCCACAACCAACCTCCCCGCCACGGGCCCTGGCAGCACCCACAACCACCACACCAGAACTCCGCCGCTCCACGAGGACCAGGAAGGCCCCAGCGTACCTCCAGGACTTTGTGTGTGGGTAGTCTGGACTATGGGGGGAGGGGTGTAATGTACTCCGCCATGACCACGTGCGCGACCGTTGGGCCATGCGGTCATGCAGAGTCCTGAAGCGTCGCTCCGAGAGAACAATAGCCAAGCAGATCCTAGCCCGCACCTATCAGAGGGCCAGGTCCGCAGCCGAGAGCCTATGGGACTCTCGGCTACTGTATATAGCCTATAGGGAAGTAGGGGGTGTGTTTTGGTGAAGGGTTTTCTGTGCATATATACCGGCCTGCGAGCCGGCTCACTTCGTCGTGTTCCTTCTGAATAAAAGTACTTCGCTGAAATCACTCAACGCTTCTCAGTACTTTTCAATCTCTTTCAGTAAAAGGAAGGCTGCTGCAATTCTATGTTGCAACATATGACAAACTGACTGCAATACTGTGAAAATTCCAAAACTGAATCCCCCTCTTTCTATTTCCCAGATTTTTGTATGAAAACATTGGCATTAAGGGATCTAAGTGCCACAGCTAGGCTTCTGCTAAGTCAAAGAATTTCTTCAATATGAATGGTGGATTGTATTGAGATAGAAAAACATTTCTCACCAGGAAACATCTGTAGTAACCATTCTACAGCAGGAAAGAGTGATAGTCATCTTGTTCTGCTGTGTGACAATAATTGATTGTAATTTATTTCAATGTTCTTACTGTATATATGGAGAAATAATTGCAAATCCTTATTATGATGCATTCTATGTCTACAGACAATGTGTCTGCCCCATGCTCTATCTATACAGTTGTGAAGGATGTGTGCTGGACAACCAATACCAATTAATTCTCTCTTTAATTCATGCTTCAAGGCATGGAAGACATTTTTGCTTCCAGAGTAATTAATTTTTCCAAAATTAGTGTTCCTGTTGTCACCAAAGGATGCAACACACTGTAAGGAGCCCATGGTATTTTAATGTTTGTGTAACAGTCCACTTCTATTTCCAATTTTTCATTTGGTGCACTATTCAGCTGTGTGAGTTTTGATTTAATATCATGAACTTTATGAAAGCATTGTATCACAGCAAGGAATAGTTTTTGTGACCCATGGTTGATGCCATCTGTGGAAACACCTGAGCAGAATATTTCATTTAAATCCTGCATTGCCATAGTAACAGAGTGTGGAGTAAGCACTCTGTTGACAATGGCCTCAACTTTTGTTCTTGCACAGAAAACCTTTTTCCCTATGTCTGAATCAGAATATATCACTTGATTTAATGTTGAAGGTCAGTCTATAGACCTATATGGTAGGCTATGTTTTACAGCATGAAATGACAATGCTCCTTCAGTTGCTATAACTCAAATCCTCTGCTTTTGAATTCTGTTTGATAAAGAATTCACTGACCTTTGGGGTATTAAGACAGCTCGGGTCTTTTTTCTTGAGTTTGCCACTGTTGACATGTGCTTCCAAATCATGACTTCCTTTGTTTGCCACAGACACAAAACTCTTGCATGTAGTGCATTCTTCTTCCATTTTAATTTCTGCCAGCAGTGAAGCAAGGAAATTTGATTTCAAGTTCATGGCTAAATTTATACTTTCTCTTTGGCATATTCCTGGTCACAAAGAAAATAATACAAACTGGTTCACTTTCCACATTGCTGGTCCTGATATTCCAAAGGGCTTCTCTCCAGCCCACAAGGTTGCTCACCAACAGCAGGCAGCAAATGCAATGAAAGGCCTCCCCTGCAAACTCACACTCCAAGGGAGAGAGCCATTAGCCAGAGCCCAGAGCTCACCAGAATGACTGAGTCCATACAGTCTTAGAATAATAAACAAGATGCTTTACTTGGATTTGAGATTCAAGATTCTAGGAGAGAACCCAAATATCATATCAAGCTTGGTTGCCGGGCAACCTTGCCCAAACTCATTTTCTGCTAGGCTTCTAAAAACATGTTAACTATTTCTTGTCATGATCCACTGCTATTGCAAAGCTAACAAGGGCAACACTGGGAATGTACAGGATAAGGTTGTCAGCTCCAAACTGGGAAATAACTAGAGATTTGGGGGGTGGAGCCTGAGGAGGACAGGGTTTGGGGAAGGAAGTGACTTAAATGGGGGTATAATGCCATAGAGTCCACCTTCCAAAGTGGACATTTTCTCTAGGTGAACTGATCTCTGTCACCTGGAGATCAGTTGTATTAGCAGGAGATCTCCAGCGACTACCTGGAGGCTGGCAACCGTAGTCCAGTACCCCAGCCCTCCCTGGCAGTGGGCGGGGACTCTGTGCTATTGCTATGGGGAGCAATGTTCCCTCTAAGCTGTGGAGTCTTGTGAGCAAAAATTCTACTCTGTGAGCTACTGGCATGACATTTGTGAGCAAGCGATTTGGCTACTGCATAAATTAGTTGGCCCTGGAGTCATCCTTCCTGAGCGAAGACAAAAATCTGTGAGCTGAAGGCTAAAAAACTGTGAACTAGATCACACTAACTCAGCTTAGAGGGAACACTGATGGGGAGGGATGGAGTCAAGATCATGGAGCAAAGCAGTCCACAGACATAAGAAAATCCCACCAAACAACAATGAAGTAGGAAGTCCTATTCAAAACACATACTAGGAAATAGTGCTGGTGGCAAAACTGAAGCTTCTCTCCACTGGGGGACTCTAGGGCAAAATAGGCTGAGCCTCCCAACAAAAAAAAGAGCCCAAAAGAGGACAGGCATCAAAAACAGAGGACATCGGGTCACTCTATGTTAGCCTCTTCTCTGGGGAACTGTGCTTCAGGCATGACGGAGGACATCAGCTTCATCCACACATGCCACTTTTCTCCAGGGAGTTGTTTCCTAAGCAGCTCAGGGGATTATGGAAAAGTCCCATTGGAATCACAGCACTTAGAACGGCTGAGTGTCTTTGCCATCTGCTGGTTCACACCTTGTACTTGCCCACATGAGCATGTACACCAGAAAGATACAGCAAACATAAATGTGTATTGAACTGGTCTCATATTAGCAGCTAGCAAGGGAGCTCACATGTCGTTAAGCTGAGGTGTAAGAAATGGCTTGAAACGTGGCCAAAAGGAAAATGTTGATAGCTACTGAAGAAGCTGTTCTGCTTTCAACATAAACAGGATATGTGTAGGTGTGCTCAGCTTGTCAGTAGTAGAGTACATGCAGTGCTCCTCAGAAATAGCAAAAAAATATCTCAGCTATCATATGTGGGCTTTGGCAGTTTCTGTATCATTTACTGGGTTAAGAATCAAAATAAACTTTTGCCCCTTCAGTTTTCTTCAGAACGTCATTCCATGTTAAACTGAATTCATAAGGGTAGGGATGCCAGCCTCCAGGTGGGACCTGGGGATCCACCAGAATTACAGTTCCTCTCCAGACTTCAGAGACCAGTTCACTTGGATAAAATGGGTGCTTTGGAGGGTGGACTTTATGGCATTGCACCCCACTGAGGTCTCTGTCCTCCCCATGGTCCATTTCCAAATTTCCAGGAGTTTCCCAACCAGAGCTGGAAACACTAGCCCCCTAAACCCCACTGGTGGCCAGGGAGGACCTGGCAACCCTATACAAGGGTGTGTATGGGGAGAGGGATTAAGAAAATGCCCGTGGGTTCCATGTCCAACTTCCAAGCATTCCAAGTCTAACTTGTACAGGGGCCTTTCAGAAATGGGAGACATCACATGAAGGGAGCATGTATATATTCAGATGCACATGAAACCTTAACTGTATGGAGGTTAAAGGTATGGCCAGAGAATGTGATCACTATCATCTTCTTGTCTTGGCCAGAGAATGTGATCACTATCATCTTCTTGTGCACTTTAGTCCTTCTTACAGAATTGAGGAGCACGCAGTGAACTGGCATGGGAGGAGTGTATAGGATTACAATGGCAAGCTCTGTCCCCCTCCCCAAATGCACACTCCCTAGTTTGTTTGCTCAGTCCCTATGCATGTAAAAAAGATCCTTGTGTAGGGTCTGTACTCATGAATGATGAACATGTATCCAAGTAAGGATAAATATACAGAAGTGTGTGTATAGCTCCAGATGGGATTGGAAATGCCATCTCTTGAGTAGAATAGGCTTTGACCAAGTGGAGTGTTTCCATCGGTGGAGGGATTTCTACCCACAGGGTGCAATTTTCTCACCTTCCCTCTCCTCCTACAGCTCAAAATGGAGTAGGGTGCATTTTGCATGGCACTAGGGACAGGAAGAGGAGAAAGCTAAGCCCCATAGGAAGAGATACTTCTGCTCATGGAAAGGCTCTGCTGCACTTAACCCAGTCTTTAGAAATGTCAGTTGTGCTTGCCTCAGGTCAGCTGTGTTTTATAGATCATAATTGAAAACAAAGTTACCTAGTGCTTTCCCTAAGGGTTCAAAACACTTGACATCAATGCGTTTAATAATCATTACAAATCTCCAGTAAAACGAACAAATATGCTAACAGTGCAATCCTATGTATATTTTCCTGGGAATAAACATTACTGAACACTTATAGCTTTGGAAAAAGTGCAGAAAAGGGCAACTCGAATTATAAAGGGGTTGGAACACTTTCCCTGTGAGGAAAGGTTAAGGCGCTCAGGACTCTTTAGCTTGGAGAAACGACGACTGAGGGGTGACATGATTGAGGTTTATAAGATTATGCATGGGAAAGAGCAGGTAGAGAAAGAGGTACTTTTCTCCCTTTCTCACTCGTGGGCACTCCATTAAATTGCTGAGCGGTCGGGTTAGAACGGATAAGAGGAAGTACTTCTTCACCCAAAGAGTGATTAACACTTGGAATTCACTGCCACAGGAAGTGGTGGCGGCTACAAGCATGGACAGCTTCAAAAGGGAATTAGATAAGCATATGGAGCAGAGGTCCATCAGTGGCTATTAGCCACAAGGTATAGATAGGGACTCTGGGGCAAATGATGCTCTGTCATGTTGGTGCTTGGGGGGTGTGTAGGTGGGCAATTTTCTCAGTGGAGGGTGGTAAGCAGTGGGGTACCGCAGGGATCAGTACTTGGTCCACTGCTTTTTAACTTGTTCATTAATGATTTGGAGATGGGAGTAAGCAGTGAAGTGGCTAAATTTGCGGATGATACAAAGTTGTTCGGGGTGGTGAAAACCAGTGAGGATTGTGAGGCACTCCAAGGGGATCTGTCAAGGATGGGCGAGTGGGCGTCAACATGGCAAATGGGGTTCAATGTGGCCAAGTGCAAGGTGATGCACATTGGAGCCAAAAATCCTAAATATAAATACACATTGATGGGGTCTGAACTGGCAGAGACTGAGCAAGAGAGAGATCTTGGAGTTGTAGTGGATAACTCACTGAAAATGTCGAGACAGTGTGTGACTGCAATAAAGAAGGCCAATGCTATGCTGGGGATTATTAGGAAGGGTATTGTAAACAGATCAGCCAATATCATAATGCCGCTATATAAATCAATGGTGCGACCTCATTTGGAATACTGTGTGCAGTTCTGGTCACCACACCTTAAAAAGGATATTATAGCTTTGGAAAAAGTGCAGAAAAGGGCAACTCGAATGATAAAAGGGTTGGAACACTTTCCCTATGAGGAAAGGTTAAAGCGCTTAGGGCTCTTTAGCTTGGAGAAAAGACGACTGAGGGGTGACATGATCGAGGTTTATAAGATTATGCATGGGAAAGAGCAGGTAGAGAAAGAGGTACTTTTCTCCCTTTCTCACAATACAAGAACTCGTGGGCACTCCATGAAACTGCTGAGCAGTCGGGTTAGAACGGATAAAAGGAAGTACTTCTTCACTCAAAGAGTGATTAACACATGGAATTCGCTGCCACAGGAAGTGGTGGCGGCTACAAGCATGGACAGCTTCAAAAAGGGAATTAGATAAGCATATGGAGCAGAGGTCCATCAGTGGCTATTAGCCACAAGGTATAGATAGGGGCTCTGGGGCAAGTGATGCTCTGTCATGTTGGTGCTTGGGGGGGTCAACAGGGGGAGGGCTTCTAATGTCCTGGCCCCACTGGTGGACCTCCTGATGGCACTGGTATTTCTGGCCACTGTGTGACACAGAGTGTTGGACGGGATCGGCCTTTGGCCTGATCCAACATTGGCGTCTCTTATGTTCTTAACACTGTTGGACTTTATTTCTGAGTAAACCAACACAGGACCGCACTGTTAGACCCATATCACCCAGGCAAGTTGACATACAGAGGACCGCTGAGGCTAATGGTGGTGGTCAGATTTGAAATGGGCGGGGGTGAGGCTGTCTCACAGTGAATTCACTTAACCACTGCTATGTGTTAATTCTAAATGTTTTCTTGCATTTTCTATGGATTTAAATTGTCCATGAAAAGTCATGTAGTAGAGAGAGATCAGTAGTTGTTTTGTGGCAATGACCAGTTTCGTTTTTAAATGTACTAGAATCTTCTTCCAAGATCTACACAATTCACTCTCCTGGATCCAAAGAATGGTCAGCAGAGCTCTCCTTGCGAAACCCAACTTTGTCATGTTGTCCTTCATACTACTGGGAATATCCCCTTAACCTTTCTTTTTACTTTCATGCCACTTCCTTTGTTTCTTTTATAGTATTTTAATAGTATTTTTACACTATTTATATGCAACTGGCACCAAAACAAAAGAATACAAAAACACCCAGGTACCAGATGAATGGCGGTAGAAAGGTCAAGGGAAATGTCAGCATAAGAACACAAGAAGAGCCCTGCAGGATTTAACCAGTGGTCCATCTAGTCCAGCATCTGGTTTCACACAGCAGCCAAACAAACAGGGCAAAGAGGCCAAGGCTTTTCCCCGATATTTCCTCCTAGCCTTGGTATTCTGAGGTTTGTTGCCTTTGAAGATGGAGGTTCCATTTATTCTCCAAGAACATGTCTAATCCCCTTTGATCTATGCTTGTAATCATCACTATGTACACTGGCAATAAATCCCACAATTAAATCACTCATTGAGTAAAGAAGTATTTCCCTTGGTCCACCCTGAATCTATTGCCTGTCAACTTCATTGGGTGCCCCTGAGGTCTATCATTATGGGAGAGGGAGAAAGAGTCCTTTCTATTCACCTTCTCCACTATGCATAATTTTATAAACCTCTATCCTGTCCCTCCCGTAGTTGTCTTTTCTCTAAATGCAGAGCAATGTATGTGCTGCTTCTCCAGATATCTGCTCCAGGATGCTTTTCAAGTAAAACCAATACAATAAAATCAACAGCATATGAATAGACAATAATAAAACAACGACCCTTGAGTACAAAAACAGCATTCAGCCCCTTAAAATGATATTTTTTTAAAAGGCCCATGGATTAGATAGAAGCAGAAAGTGGCTGAAAAAACTGAACCAGTTTCATCCTGGCCTGGGAGAACTTATGTTAGGAATTTAAATGTTCAATTTAAAGAGTGTGGAGTGGACACAAGAATTGAGTATCATCCTTGCATGCTACAGTCTATTTCATCCCCCCCCCAAAAAAAGTAGCCACTCATGGGGATCAGGGAACCACTAGAAATAGTGTGGGGTGCAACATGAGGGTGCTGCAGACAGAAGAAGAGGAGACTCTGTGGAAATCTGTCACACACACCTACATTATTTATAGTTCACCTTTCTCACTGAGACTCAAGGTGGATTACAGAGTGTAAGTCAACACAGTCAACAGGATGTGACAACCAATAAACAATGTATTAGGATTGCAGAAATCTGAAACAGAGCTGAAACAAAGCATAAATATTTAACTTGACATTTTAGACAATGCAGAAATTACATACTAGGATAATACATATAGCAACAGATAGCATATATAATACACAGTAGTAGGGTCCACAGTCCCTTTCCCTTTATTCAAGCTTTCTTCCTGAATCAGTTCTGTTATAATAAAGCCCTGTAAGCTGTGCAAAATGCCCTCCTGAATTACCCAGTTTTGCATAGTTTGTGGAGTGCCAGAAGAGTGGAGGAGACTTCTTGACCTTGTCATGCAGGCCATTCCACAATATGGGGCCCCAACAGAGAACACACGTGTACAGGCAGTCATTGGGTTTGCCCATTTGCAGGGTAGCATCTACAGGAGGCTCTTCTCCAATGAACAAAGCTGTCATGGCACAGCATAGGGAGAGAGGCGGCCTGAAGATATGATGGACCAAGGCCATGAAGGGTCTGTGAAATGCACCTGAAGACTGATGAGGAGCCAGTGGAGTGACTGAAGAATAGGAGGGGTAGAACATCTGTCTCACGTGCAACAGATACTGTTTTCAGTCCCTGGAATCTCCAGGTAAGAGGATCACGTAGTAGGTGATGGGAAAGACCTCCTCCTGAGACCCTGGAGAATTGCTGCCAGAAAAAGTAGGCTATACTGACCTTGAATGACAGAGGCTCTGACTCAGTATAAAGTGCTTCATGTGTTCAATTGCCCTTCCTTTCACCATCCCATTTGCGATATGTTGGGGGGGGGGGTTAAAGTCAAGAAACCTATTAAAAAACAAAATAATTAATTTCCTCGTTCTTGGCGGTCACTTTTGATAGAATTTTTGTGCTTCAAACTAACAGGCCATGAAAATGAAGCTGTATGGTTTCATATTCCACATGCATAATGATCTCTGAGATGACAATGCAATCGCCTTAAATTATTGTGATATCAAATTTACCATTATTAGAGTAGACAATAATTTAAAATGTTGCAAATCAATCACATTTGGTTGCGCTAATAGAAAAAGACTGAGCTTATTTATATAGCTGTGTTTTTTTAAAAAAAATGATACTTTCCCCATAAAATAAGAAAATAGATCTTTGACATCTGTATTAATTACCATGGTGTCTTTTGTTGTTGTGCCAAGGAATATTTTTAACCTGCATACACTTGTTGTGCAAATGAGATTTCAATGTCATCCTTGATTACCCTGGCATGTATATGACATATTAACTTGATTTTTATTTATGTATAAAAATATAATGAGCTATTTATTTTATGGAAATGGCAGCTTTATTTTATGGAAATGGCAGCAGCATGATTCTTTCATTAGCAGGAAAACGCAAATGAGGGCTCAAGATCATGATTATACGGGGAGTGTTTTGGAGCGTGCTACTAATCAAAGCCAAGGTGCAGCTTTGCGGTTCATTACAAACAAATGAAGACATCCTTGTCTGGACAGAAGAAGTGCAATAATTTCGAAAGTTCAGACAATATCATGGCTGCTCGCAGCCTCTGTTGAAGTTCGCAGCTCGTGAAATTAATGCAAGATCCAGCACTGCCTAGTGGGCGGAAAGTTGGACTCTGACCCAGATATCCAAAGTCCAAATTGCAGCTCAGCCATGTGTGTGTCTTTGAACAAGTCATTATCCTGAATCCTTTTATCATTAAATCCAAGTTATTCTATATCATGAAATTGTTGGGATGATCTGGGGGTGGTGGTTGGGGGGTGGGATCAGGGGCAGGGTTTGTTTGTTTGGTGGTACTGATTTCTACCAGAAGAAGAAGAAGAGATTAGATTTATACCCTGCCCTTCACTTGGAGTCTCAGAGTGGCTTACAAACTCCTTTCTCTTCCCCTCCCCACCACAGACACCCTGTGCGGTAGGTGGGGCTGAAAGAGCTCTTTCAAGAACTGCTCTTTCAAGGACAGCTCTGACAGAACTACGGCTTGCCCAAGGTCATCCAGCCAGGTGCAAGTGGAGGAGTGGGGAATCAAACCCAGTTCTCCCAGATTAGAGTCCGTGCACTTAACCACGAGACCAAGTACTGGCACATTTGGGGGGGAGGGGCTCTCCTAAGTCCTGAGAAATTGGTGCAACCTTTCATTTGAGTACCAGTTCCTTTTTTAATCAAAAAAGCACTGATTAGGGGTGTCATTTCACTTTTGCAGCTACTCCTTTGCAGTGAGTTTCCATTCCCCCCCCCCCATACTGTAAACTAAAAAGTTTGGATTTTTTCAGTTAGGGTTGCCAGACCCACTGTGGAGGTGGGAGTCCCCGCCGCCAGGCCCTGCCCCCTGCTGCTGCTCAGTCAGCCAGTGGGGGGGGAAGCTTACCAGGAGAGAGAGGAAGGCGGAGGCTTTGCCACTGGCAATGTGGTAACATCTCGTCCAGTGTGTACCGGAAGTGACACCATCACATTGGTGACATCCAGGGGACGTTCTGATTTTTGGGCAAAAAGTCTATGGCAGAAGAAATTTTTCCCATAGATTATTTTGCCCAAATACCAGAGTGCTGCCCCAACATCGCGATGAGATGATTTCAGTTACGTACTGTACACGCTGAAAGTGATGTGGGCACATTGCCCACGATATCGCCTGGATCTCTCTCCCACTCCTGGTGTGTCCCCACCATCCCCTGCCAGTGGCCAAGACCTGGCAACCCTGTTTTCAGTTTTTTGAAAAAAGGCAGCTGAGAATTTAAATTGTGATCTTCCATCTTTGGGTGGGAGCCCTCCTGGAAATAGCACTAATGCTCCCAGTGGCCTGGGAGGGAAAAAATAGTAGTTATGTGAGCAGGATGAATGCTCTGTGATATCACAAAGACTAGGAGAGGCTGAATGGCTGGCACACACCTCCACTATGCCTCACTGCCTAGGCCAGGAGGAGAAAGTAAGAGCCAAAATTCGCTGCTGGAGCCAGCTCTCCATGCCACCCTGGTTGGTCGGTGGTAGCCAGTATCAGCCTCTGCCTCCCATGGGCATAGCAGAAGACTGACAAAGAGAGAGGCTGCCCACCCCAAGGGCCCCAGGAGGATCTGCTAAAGTTAAGAATGTGGTGGAGAAACCTGAACTGAGAGTGAGGCATATACATATTTTAAGTAAATCAAATCAATAAATAGGGGCCACAACGTAGAACAGGGATGGCCAAACTGCGGCTCTTTCACACATACCGTGTGGCTCCTGGCAAGGCAGCTGGGGAAGCGAAAGGGAGGCATGCCTCCCCTACTGGTCTTCCCTTCCCCAGCCAGGGTTCCCCTCTCTGGGCAGGCTTGAGATGGGGGGGGGGAGCAGAGAAAGCAACTTTAAATACATTCTTAAAGACATCCCCCTCACCAGTCAGCTTGGAGAAGGCATTTGTCTGTTTAAATCTGAAAAGTACTGGGTTCGCCGCATGGAGGACTCGGACAACGACATGCGGTTGCACACATTTATTGAGTACTTAACAACAACACAACGGCCCTGCAAGGCCAACTATATACAGTCCGGTTCCTGGGCCTCCCACTCCATTGGAGGGTTTGAATTTCCCGCCAAGGAGCCTATTGGCCGGCTAGGGAGAGGACTAGGATCCGAGGTCCTATTGGCCTTTTGGAGCCAAGCTCCTCTACTTCTTGTGGGCGCCTTGTGGCGGGCCGCATACATAACAAAATCCCTTCTCCTAGCCAAGCCAACTAGCATGGCTTGGGGGTCTTGGAAGATGAATTTAAGGTTAAAGTTGCTTTCTTTCCACCTCTTCCTCCCTCCCTCACCCCCCTCTATTTGCTTTCTTTCCATTTTCCACCTTTTTCTCTCTATCTTTCTCCCCTCCCTCCCCATCTAAATTTAAATATTTTCAATATCTGTTTTTATTTTTGGCAGTAAAATCAAATTTGCATATTTTTAATAAAAGTGTGTAGGTTATATTTGTTCATGTCTCATGGCTCTCAAACATCTGACGCCTATTCTATGTGGCTCTTACATTAAGCAAGTTTGGCCACCCCTGACTTAGAAGATCCAGCTAAGCTTTGAGCCTGATAGATCTAACTTCTGGTGTTGATTGCTCTTGTGTGAGAAGGTTCAATTGTGTTAGCTCCTAAGGCCGTTCTCAGTTCTTATGGCAATAAAACCTATCAGTAGCTTTCCAGGATATTGAGTTTAAGTTTTTCAGGATGAGACATTTTTGTAAGGAATATTCTCAGTGGCTGTTTTCACCTAACTAAATGTGACTCAGAACTATCCAGACTGGCATTGCCTTCAGTAATTTTCAAGCTGCTTGATGACCCAACAGAGACTAATTCTGGGATTTTTCTGTAAATTGATTGGGTCCTGTGTCTACCACAATTGCCATGCCATGATATGGCTGCTGATTATACCGGTCATGAAAGTGGTTAAGGGCAAAACCCCTGGGTTCAATCTTTGTGTGTGAAAATACAGCCAATTGTTTTCAGGTGAATCTGTACTGTAATCTAGGGATGCCAGCCTCCAGGAGGGACCTGGGAATTCCCCTGGAATTACAGCTCATCTCCAGATTACAGAGATCAGCCCCTCTGGGGAAAATGGATGCTTTGGAGGGTGGACTCTATGATATTGTAGTCCACTGAGGTCTCTGTCCTCCCCAGAATCCATTCCCAAATCTCCAGGAGTTTCCCAACCTGGATCTGGCCACCCTACCCCCCCCATCCCCTGACAGTGGCCAGGGGGGACCTGGCAACCCCAACCGTAACTGAGAAGCTTTTGTTGCCCTATAAAACAGGATAGATGGCTATGAACTGCTGTGCAGCCATGCATATAAATTGTACTTTAAATCCTAAATGGAACATTTATGTCTAAACATTTGTTTGCAGTCAGATGAATGGTAATTGGTTTAACAAGGATCTATAGAGATGTAATTGATATTACTGAAAATCTTCCAAAAGAAATAAGGAAAAAAGCACTGTAAACAAACTCCTAAAGTCTTGTACAATGTTTGTGAGCCTCACAGTATGCTATCATGGGGGCAGAATATTCCCCCCCACTTTCACAGATTTCAATATGTAATAAGACTAGAAGGAATAGATTTTTTTTTAAAAAAACCCAAAAACCTATGGCCATGTCCTGGACCCCTGCACAGATAAGACCTGGATCCCTCAGCTAGTTGGCCACTCTGAAAGACTTCCTCTCTGTGTCAAAGGCTCTCTAAATGTCTAACTGGCTTCTAACGCACCCTCAAGAGATCTTTTAGGGAAGTCAGCCCTAGCGGGTCAGTCAGTCAGATTTATTGTTGCAATCAATGACCAGCACACTCAGTCATTTTACATAAAAACATTTGAATAAGAAATATGGGATAAAACCAATAGTGACATTCTTAATTTTAAAAGCTGTGACTGTAACATATAAATAGAATAAAACAGTCATAAAACTCATGTATAATTGAGATAAAAATAGAACTTAATCTGATTGCCATGCGTTTTATGTTCCTTGCAAACCTGGGCACAAAATCTAGCCACCTGTCTTGTTGTCTGGTGGTTCCTGTCAGACAGGAGGTAGTCAAGTTTAATTTTATTTGATCTGACAGGAAACCTTTCTAACAACGGACTAATAGTCTCCATGCAGATTGCCCTATGGTATATGCAGTTAAAGACTATATGTTCCAGATAGTCTATTTCATGGAAGGGGGCAGGAGCAGAACCTCCCTTCCAATACTGCAGATGGCAAGGACATACTTCTGGCTAAAGTGAATGCCCTTCTACAGTTACTGGATTTGAGAAAATGTAAACAGGCTGCAGGAGCAACTATATATCTGGTATTTGCTGGAGAGAAACAGCCAGGAGAACTGAAAATATCCATTAGAAGCCAGTTTAGTGTCGTGGTTAGGAATGCAGACTCTAATCTGGGAGAACCGGGTCTGATTCCCCACTCCTTCACATGCAGCTGCTGGTGTGACCTTGGGTCAGTCATAAGTTCTTTCAGAGCTGTTGTCTCAAGAGCAGTCCTGGAGAGAGCTCTCTCAGCCCCACCTACCTCACAGGGTATCTGTTATGGGGAGCGAAAGGGAAATTGTAAGCCACTCTGAGAGTCCTTCGGGTAATGAAGGGCAAGGTGTAAATCCAATCCCCCCCTCCTCCTCCTTCTTCCAGCATCAGTCACTATTATAAACTGAGATCGAGGCAGCTCTTAAACAAGTGATTGCATTTTATTCAGCTCATAACAACACTAGATAAACACACATAGAACAAGGCTGACTATATATGATTTGAACGGGCAAAACCACACCCCACAAACAGATAACAACCAATCGGAATACGGAGCTTGGAACCAATGAGATTGGTTCCCGCCGAAGTCAAAGGCTTTTCTGATTGGCCTATTTGTCAGTCCATGTAATGCTAAGTTCTAATGGAACTGTGCTTAAGCTAAACCAATGCTTTATCGACTTAATACATAACAGTCACTCTCTGCTTAAGGCGTGATTTTGTCCGCTCTGTACCGAGATTCAGAAGGGCTTAGGGAGAGAAACCTAGTTTCTGGATGGGTATTATTTTACCAACCACAGCTACCAATAAAAAATTTCCACCACCCATAATACACCCAACCAGCTTCCTACAACTGACACACATGAAATACATGACATTGCCTTATACAGAGGTCACAGCACTGGCCTTTTTAGGTCAGACTTGTCTACACAACAGAGTCTCAGATGGTGGGATTGCCACCCTCCAGGTGGGGCCTGCAGTTTCCCCAGGATTGCATCTAATCTCCAGACTAGAGATCAGTTCCCCTGGAGAAAAAGGCAGTTTCTGAGGACTGACTCTGTGTCACCAGATCCCCACTGAGCCCCTCCCCCTCCCCAAATGCCACCCTTCTCAGGCTCCACTCCCAAATCTCTAGGAATTTCCCAGGCTTGAGTTAGAAACCCTATCATGTGGATCTCTTTCACATATAATCTCCTTCCTGCTCCTTTTAACTAGAGGTCTTGGGGATTAAGCCAGGGACTTTCTGCATGCAAAACAGATGCTTGACCACTGAGCCTCATTTCCTCAAGATCCACAGAAAAAGCTGAGAATCTTTCATGAAAACGTTGCGGTCTTTGGACTCTGCTTTTCAAGTAGCAGCATTTCCATCTTGTGGCATCATGTTTGTTTAAGTAGATTGGCCATGTAGCAGTAAAAGTTAATGTTTGATGTAATGTTCGGTGATCACAAGGATCAGCCACTGAAATATCTCTTCTCATTAAAATGTTGATTGTTATTTATGTTCCAAAGTGCATAAAAATCTCAAGGGTCAGAGCTCTGTTTGGCTACAAAGCTGACTTTGCCATTCCTCCAATTTCCTCTTACCTGGCTTAATACAGTCAGATTCCTTTAATGAAATGTGACGGTGATCTCTCTCTCTCTCTTTTTAAAAAAGTACTTTTTTAATGTATATGTTCACTTTAGCTATGTAGGGCTCTGCTTTCACCTTCTTCAAAGTTGTACCACCAGTTACACTTGGGATAGTGTTATTATGGCGGGGGACAACGCTTTTTCTGAAACTCACTTTTTAAGATACAGCCAATTCCTCTTTTTTCTCTCTTTCAAAATAGGAATTTCTCTTTCGTTTCTCTTGTCTTCTCCTCGTAGAGGAATCATTGAATCCTTTTGTAACTTCAGCTCTTGTAGTTGTTGTAATTTACACATCACATGGTGGTGCTTTAGCAGGAGGATAGGAAGGTTTGGGAAGACATTGCTTGCCTCTGAGCATCTACAGAGTTAAATTCTGAAATTTTGCCAAACCTCTCTTCCGGTCCCTCCTCTCTTTGAATTTCTCTCTGATCAAAACAGAATTTGTTGAAAACAGAGTCCAAATTCTTAACAGGGGAACAGAATTGCATTGTTGGATTTCAGGGAGAAACTGAGTCAAGAGGAATTAAGAGTCTTTACAACACAGACAGTGTAATCATAAGAATAGTTTCCTGGGAGTAAGGCCTGTTGACTAGACCTGATTAGGATCTGAGTAGGCCTCCTTGGGATTGCTCCCTAAATTAGAGATTGAAGCAGTTGATCTTGCAGAAATCCATGCTGACCATTAGAATGTGCCATCCTATACTTGGCTAGCTATTAGGAGGATACCTTTCAAGAATCCTGCGTGCCTTTTGTATTTGTTTTTCAATGTGCTGGTTCTGGTTTTTGACTTTGCAAAGCAGGCCAGTAACTAACTACAGTGGGGCATCTCAGGGCCAGGCCCCCCTACTTACCACCCAGGCCTCCTGACTTCCCATCCAGCCAGTTTGTTTTATTTTTCTTGTGCACCACGGTCATGCCATGCCAAGCCATCAGCCTGCCCCACCTGCCAGCAGTGTACTGGGCTGACTGCAGGTGAGGCACACCACAGGGCACATCTGCTCCCTACTCCAGCCCTTTCTCTCTCTTGTCACTTTTAAAAAACTTTTACTCTCTCATTGCTCCTGACACAGTGCCCCCTGACTGAAGTAAAAAGTCCTGGCTTCAGCCCTGTTGCAAAGTCCTTTCCACCCCTAAGGCTAGTGTAGATTCATGCATACTTTTAACAGACTGACACCTGTGAGATTTTGGAGTTCTTAATGGTCCCACTCACTTCAGAGGTGCTTGCTCAAATGAGTCATTTCTAGTAGCATAATGAGAAGGCCAGGCTATCTGAAAGCAGCTTTCCATCTGCCTTTTAACAAGGTGGCAGGCCTCTGCATGTTACCGGAGGTGACTCCTTGGATGTGCACTCATTACACAAAGTTGAGGACCCCAGGCACGCGAAAACGAGAGATGTGACAGTTGCGGTTTGTGCAAAGCCACCCACTAAATGAGCAATTTTTAAGCTGGGGCTTTAGGTGGCAAGTTTCTTCTTGTACGTTCCACTAGGAGTACGGTGAAGGGAAGTACTCTTCCCTCACTGCTTTGTTGTGATGGGGGGGGGAGCCCTTTCGAATCCATTCTCCCCACTTCCTTTCTTCTTGTTTTATCATATTTCTATTCTATCCAAAAAGTTCAAGGAAGCACACATGGGGGTTATCCTATTTGAGGCTGGGCCAGCCATACATCAGAGCTCTGGTTGCCAACCTCCAGGTGGTGGCTGGAGATCATCTGGGATTACAACAGATGTTTAGGTATAGAGATCAGTTCACCTGGAGAAAATGACCACTTTGGAAGGTGGACTCTATGGCATTCTACCCCATTGAAGTCCCTTCTCAAACCCCACCCTTCTCAGGCTCCACCCCCAAAATCTCCAGGAATTTCCCAACCCTGAGCTGGCAACCCTAAACAGAGCTAGGTGATCAACCAGGGCACCAATCTTTAGGGGTTAGAGTTGCCAACCTCCAGGTGTGGTCTGGAGATCTCCTAGTATCGCAGCTGATCTCCAGACTACAGTGACCAGTTCGCCTGGAGAAAATGGCTGCTTTGGAGGGTGGACTCTATGGCATTGAACTCTGCTGAGGCCCCTCTCCTCTCCAAACTCTGCTGTCCTCAGGCTCCACCCCCCAAAATCTCTAGGTATTTCCCAATCCAGAGCTGGCAACCCTATAAGGGGTACAAAATTAGATGGCAATGAATTTCTGTTCTCTGATTTAAATAGAATAGATTTATGATACCTCTTATGTTATCTCAGTTCCTTTGGAAGGAAGCTGCAATGTGAAATGCCACTGTTTATAGCACTGACCAGAAACACTGTGTACCACACAAAAATGGCTACTGGGTGGTTTTCCCTATGCAGGATAATTGTGTTAGGGTTAATGGAAAGTTTTATAAAAATTAGTAAAATATCTGTTTTTATTTTTTATTGTTCATTTCACATGTCAAGTAACTAAGCAAAAGTTCATTCTAGACATCTATTTTTTCTCTGTATTGAATGTCTGGGGGGGGGAAGTAATAGTTTGCGTAGGATGCCTTGGGCTGGGCCTGATCCCTGTTTTATTCTCATGACAATCTTGAGAGACTGACTCTGGGAAACTGTGGCTGGGCCAGGATTGCCTACGGACCTCCTAGCCAAGCTTTTGGTCTTGTCTGAAGTAATATTGTTAGATCGCGCTAACAAAGGACTCGTACAGTGATTCAGCAAGTGATTCAGCTTTATTGGAAGTAACGAGCAAGCACTAACTCAGTAAGAAACCAGAACAGAACACAGTGGGAGCTTATGCTCCTTTTAAACATAACCGGGCTAATGTAGCCACGCCTATTTACAAATAACAACCAATGAGATTGCTAGAATAAAGACCAATGGGAGTCTTTCCCTCCTAGGGAATGGTATCGTTCTGATTGGTCGCTGTTACGAAGCGACCAATAGGAAGTTCGCTCAGAGGAGCCCTGGTCTGGCTCGAAGCTTAACATGGGAGTCCTATGAGGTGATTCATGTAATCATTTCAATACATTACAATTCCTCCCCCCTAAGTTAAGACATCATCCCAAATGTTTTATTATTTACAAACATGCAATCAACCTTTGTACATCAGTTATTCCAACAGTATTTACACTCATAGTCCTTCAGATAAGTCGGCATTTGCCGCGAACGCTGGGACCTGCGGAGCGGTGCAGGCTCCACGGGCAGACAAGGTTGTGGGTCAGAGTGGGGTTCACTACAGCCTGGATCAGGCACAGACTCGACTGGGATTTCAGCCCCGCACACAGGGTTCTGCCCTGACTCGGGGACAGTACCGGGCCTTTCGGTACTCACCGCCTGCTCTGGGGGTGTCCACTCGACATCAGGGGATTCAGCCGTCGGAGAGTCAGCGCTGTCCCTAGCCCAACGTCTCCTTAACTGATCTATGTGGCGCCGCCATATTCGACCGTCAGCTAACTGCACCACATACATTCGAGTACCCACAGAGTCGGATATAACCCCAGGAAGCCACAAGTGCCCGTTTGCATAATTTCGTGCGAAAACCTTGTCCCCTTTTTCAAACATGCGCACCTTCGGTTGCGCAGTGGTACGCTCGGACTGATCTTCTGTGAGGTCTGGGTGCATTCGGTTCAAACGGGTCGTGAGTCTCCGCCCCATTAACAATTCGGCCGGACTACGGCCTGTAGCACTACAGGGGGTGGTGTGCTGCAGCAAAAGAAAGGAGCCCAGCCTCTGGCTCCAGTCCCCTTCGTCCATTTTACCCAGGGCCTCTTTGGCCGTCCTGACCATCCGTTCGGCTTGGCCATTAGATGCCGGATGGAAAGGGGCCGAAGTCATTTGGCGTATGCCATTACTCGTGAGGAAGAGCCTAAATTCCTCAGACACAAATTGAGGCCCGTTGTCACTGACGATGACGTCAGGCAACCCGTGGGTGGCAAAAAGTCGGCGGAGCGCATGGATCACAGCAAGTGATGTGGTCGATTTCATATGCACGACCTCCAGCCATTTGGACATAGCGTCCACCACAATTAGGAACATTTGCCCTTGGAGAGGGCCAGCAAAATCTATATGCAATCTGGCCCAGGGTTTACCAGATGACTCCCAGCCTTGGGGTGTAGCTTGTGGGGGATCGGGTCTGACTTGCTGGCATTTGGGACACCCTCGTACCCATTCTTCGATCTCTTTGTCCAGCCCCGGCCACCAGACATACCCTCTGGCCAACGCTTTGGTGTGTACCATACCGGGGTGACCCTCGTGCAGCGACTCTAACACTCTCGTCCTGAGTTTGTCAGGAACCACCACCCTGTTCCCCCATAATACACAGCCCTTAGAAATGGATAGTTCATTTTGACGGCTTTTGTAAGGGCCGAACTCCGGTTCAACGCTTCCAACCGGCCACCCCCTCCAAACCCAGTTTAATACTCGGGACAGCACGCTATCCTTGGCCGTGTGTGCTGCAATGTCCCTGGATGATACCGGGGGTCGAGGAAGCTCCTCAATTGCCAAGACCTCACAGGCGGGGGCAGGGTCTGCGCCAATGTCCGGCACCGGGCACCGGCTGAGGGCATCCGCATGCCCAATCGCTTTCCCAGGCCGGTGCTCTAAGTCAAAATCATAAGCCTGCAAAAATATCGCCCATCTAAGCATGCGTGGGGACATGATGTTTGGCAATTGCTTATCGGGCGCAAAAATCCCCAGTAGCGGCTTGTGGTCAGTGACCAGCAAAAATCGTCTGCCAAAAATAAAATCATGGAACTTTTTGACAGCCGCTACCAACGCCAGACCCTCCTTGTCTATCTGGGCATAGTTCCGCTCTGCCGCAGATAGTGATCTAGAATAAAAAGCGATAGGCGCTTCGCTCCCATCAGGCATCAGATGGCTTAAAACTGCGCCTACTCCAAACGGTGAAGCGTCAGCAGCTAACACCAGGAGCTTGTGTTCATCATAATGCGTGAGTACGGCATTAGATGTCAGCAGCTCCTTGACTCCCACAAAAGCCTTTTCCTCGGCCTGCCCCCACTTCCATTTTGCCTCCTTGTGCAAAAGCGCGTGCAAAGGGGCCGCCACTGATGCCTTATGCGGTAAAAACGCATGATAAAAATTCAGGAGTCCTAAAAAGGATTGGAGCTCCTTCTTACTCACCGGCCTGGGGGCGTTTTGGATTGCAGATACCTTCTCATCCGTGGGGTGGACTCCCTCTGCGTCAATGCGAAACCCCAGGAAGTCCACACTTTCCACCCCGAGCGTGCATTTTGAGCGCTTAACTCTGAGGCCGGCATTTTGAAAACGCCTGAGGACCTCTTTAACCCGGTCCAGTAGTTCCTGTTCAGACCCGCCCGCAATCAGCACGTCGTCAAAATAGGGCACTGTGCCAGGTACCCCCCTTAGTAGACGTTCCATGAGGCCCTGAAAAATCCCAGGTGCTACGTTGACCCCGAATTGCAGCCTGTTCACTTTAAAAGCCCCTTGGTGGGTTACAATTGTTTGGGCCTCGGCAGCCTCCGGGGTGACAGGCAACTGCTGGTATGCCTGGGCCAGGTCAAATTTGGCGAAAATCTTGCCACCCCCCAGGGAAGCCAAAATGTGGCTTATTACCGGGACCGGGTACGAATGTTGCTGCAGCGCCTTGTTAATCGTACATTTGTAATCGGCGCATAGTCGTATGGACCCATCTGATTTGACAGGGGTTACGATCGGGGTCTCCCATTTGCTGTATGGTACTGGCTCTAAAACCCCTTGCTCAACTAGTTTGTCAATCTCTTTTTCCACCTTATGTTTGAGAGACACAGGTACTTTCCGATACTTCAACCTAATAGGTTTGACTGACGGATCTAAGTCAAACGCAACCGGGGGGCCCTTGTACCTTCCCAACCCTTCGGCAAATACATCAGGGAACAGGTCGTACAGCATGCCCCATTTATTTTCAGACATCCTGTTAATCCCAGAAATACCGATGCCCAATGGCTCAAACCAATCTAACCCTAGCAGGTTAACCCGGTCTCCCTCTGCAATCAGGAATGACAGTTTAACACATTTCCCCTTATACTCAACAGTAACAGAGTCCCGTCCGGCCAAGGGAATTCGGTTGCCCTGGAAGTCGGACACTCTGGTTCCCGCAGGCTGGAGCCGCCGCCGGCTTCGGTTCGGGAACAACTGGCGCCAGGACGCGGCAGAAATCACCGTCACGGACGATCCTGAGTCCACCTCCATTGTACAGGGTCGGCCGTCGAGGAGTGGAGTCACGGTGATCTTGCCCTGGCTGCTGGTGCGATTTACGGCCGATGCGCTCGACAAGGTCGCCGTCAACTGGCAGCTTGCTTCCGATGCTGAGGAACGGGTCTTGCCTTGGGTGCTGACTGGAGTGCCCCTCTGCGCTGACCGGTTGTTAGTTGAGGGATCCTTCTTCGCTGATCTGCAGACTCTGGCCAGATGACCACGCCGCCCACACGCTCTGCAGTCGACATCACGAGCCCAACAGGAGCCGCGCTGGTGCTTCCCGCCACAACCGGAGCAAGGCTTGACGTTGGTAGTCTTCGCTGGGGTCCGCTTGCCTCGAACCGCGTTGACGTCATCATCCGCGTCTTCGCCCTCGCTGTCTCGTTGAGCGTGTATACTGGGCTCTGCCACCCGCTGGCGGACCTCCTTCGTGGACTTCTCCGCTGCTTCCGCGGCCACGGCCTCTTCGTAGGCCACTGCCCAGGTCAGGGTGGTGCGGGCGAACAGCCTCTGTTGCAGCCTTTCATCTTTGAGACCGCAGACGAGACGGTCTCTGAGGGCTTCCTCCACGTTGTGGAAATTACATGGCCGTGCGGCTTTGCGAAGGGCCGCCACGAAATCTGCGATGGTCTCGCCTCCGGCCTGGTTCCGCTTGTAAAAAGCGTGCCGGCAGGCGATCTCCGACGGTTGTGGAGAATAGTGAGCCTTAAGCTTCTCCGTGATGTCAGCGTAGGTGACAGTCTTTATATTCTCTCAGCCTCACCTACCTCACAGGGTGTCTGTTGTGGGGAGGGGAAGGGGAAGGGAAAGGGAAAGGAGATTGTAAGCCGCTCTGAGACTCCTTCGGGTTGTGAAGGGCCAGGTACAAAACAATCTCCTCCTTTTTTTCTGTCACAGGTGCCTCCATTGTAGGAAGATGCTTAACTTGCCACCTCCCACCCTTTTGTGATTCATCCAGGCCACCACAGCAGCCCTTTTATGGTGGAGCCTGTTCTCAAAATCCCAGAAGCACTCACAAGCAGCATTCACTCTAAGCTGAGTTAGTGTAAGCTAGCTCACAGTTTTTTTAGCCTCCAGCTTGCACATTTTTTGCCTTAGCCCAGGAAGGGATGGCTCCGGAGCGAACTAATTTCTGCAGTAGCCAAATCGCTCCCTCACAACTTTAATGCCGGTAGCTCACAAAGTAGAATCTTTGCTCACAAGACTCCACAGCGTAGAGGGAGCATTGCTCACCAGCTGAACAAAACTGAAGACCCCTGTGGGTTAAGTGTTAGATCGCGCTAACAAAGGAACCGTAGAGTGATTCAGCAAGTGATTCAGCTTTATTTAGAAGTAACGAACAAGCACTAACTCAGTAAGAAACCAGAACAGAAAACAGTGGGAGCTTATGCTCCTTTTAAACATAACCGGGCTAATGTAGCCACGCCTATTTACAAATAACAACCAATGAGATTGCTAGAATAAAGACCAATGGGAGTCTTTCCCTCCTAGGGAATGGTATCGTTCTGATTGGTCGCTGTTACGAAGCGACCAATAGGAAGTTCGCTCAGAGGAGCCCTGGTCTGGCTCGAAGCTTAACATGGGAGTCCTATGAGGTGATTCATGTAATCATTTCAATACATTACAATTCCTCCCCCCTAAGTTAAGCCATCATCCCAATTGTTTTATTATTTACAAACATGCAATCAACCTTTGTACATCAGTTATTCCAACAGTATTTACACTCATAGTCCTTCAGATAAGTCGGCATTTGCCGCGAACGCTGGGACCTGCGGAGCGGTGCAGGCTCCATGGGCAGACAAGGTTGTGGGTCAGAGTGGGGTTCACTACAGCCTGGATCAGGCACAGACTCGACTGGGATTTCAGCCCCGCACACAGGGTTCTGCCCTGACTCGGGGACAGTACCGGGCCTTTCGGTACTCACCGCCTGCTCTGGGGGTGTCCACTCGACATCAGGGGATTCAGCCGTCGGAGAGTCAGCGCTGTCCCTAGCCCAACGTCTCCTTAACTGATCTATGTGGCGCCGCCATATTCGACCGTCAGCTAACTGCACCACATACATTCGAGTACCCACAGAGTCGGATATAACCCCAGGAAGCCATAAGTGCCCGTTTGCATAATTTCGTGCGAAAACCTTGTCCCCTTTTTCAAACATGCGCACCTTCGGTTGCGCCGTGGTACGCTCGGATTGCTCTTCAGTGAGGTCTGGGTGCATTCGGTTCAAACGGGTCGTGAGTCTCCGCCCCATTAACAATTCGGCCGGACTACGGCCTGTAGCACTACAGGGGGTGGTGTGCTGCAGCAAAAGAAAGGAGCCCAGCCTCTGGCTCCAGTCCCCTTCGTCCATTTTACCCAGGGCCTCTTTGGCCGTCCTGACCATCCGTTCGGCTTGGCCATTAGATGCCGGATGGAAAGGGGCCGAAGTCATTTGGCGTATGCCATTACTCGTGAGGAAGAGCCTAAATTCCTCAGACACAAATTGAGGCCCGTTGTCACTGACGATGACGTCAGGCAACCCGTGGGTGGCAAAAAGTCGGCGGAGCGCATGGATCACAGCAAGTGATGTGGTCGATTTCATATGCACGACCTCCAGCCATTTGGACATAGCGTCCACCACAATTAGGAACATTTGCCCTTGGAGAGGGCCAGCAAAATCTATATGCAATCTGGCCCAGGGTTTACCAGATGACTCCCAGCCTTGGGGTGTAGCTTGTGGGGGATCGGGTCTGACTTGCTGGCATTTGGGACACCCTCGTACCCATTCTTCGATCTCTTTGTCCAGCCCCGGCCACCAGACATACCCTCTGGCCAACGCTTTGGTGTGTACCATACCGGGGTGACCCTCGTGCAGCGACTCTAACACTCTCGTCCTGAGTTTGTCAGGAACCACCACCCTGTTCCCCCATAATACACAGCCCTTAGAAATGGATAGTTCATTTTGACGGCTTTTGTAAGGGCCGAACTCCGGTTCAACGCTTCCAACCGGCCACCCCCTCCAAACCCAGTTTAATACTCGGGACAGCACGCTATCCTTGGCCGTGTGTGCTGCAATGTCCCTGGATGATACCGGGGGTCGAGGAAGCTCCTCAATTGCCAAGACCTCACAGGCGGGGGCAGGGTCTGCGCCAATGTCCGGCACCGGGCACCGGCTGAGGGCATCCGCATGCCCAATCGCTTTCCCAGGCCGGTGCTCTAAGTCAAAATCATAAGCCTGCAAAAATATCGCCCATCTAAGCATGCGTGGGGACATGATGTTTGGCAATTGCTTATCGGGCGCAAAAATCCCCAGTAGCGGCTTGTGGTCAGTGACCAGCAAAAATCGTCTGCCAAAAATAAAATCATGGAACTTTTTGACAGCCGCTACCAACGCCAGACCCTCCTTGTCTATCTGGGCATAGTTCCGCTCTGCCGCAGATAGTGATCTAGAATAAAAAGCGATAGGCGCTTCGCTCCCATCAGGCATCAGATGGCTTAAAACTGCGCCTACTCCAAAAGGTGAAGCGTCAGCAGCTAACACCAGGAGCTTGTGTTCATCATAATGCGTGAGTACGGCATTAGATGTCAGCAGCTCCTTGACTCCCACAAAAGCCTTTTCCTCGGCCTGCCCCCACTTCCATTTTGCCTCCTTGTGCAAAAGCGCGTGCAAAGGGGCCGCCACTGATGCCTTATGCGGTAAAAACGCATGATAAAAATTCAGGAGTCCTAAAAAGGATTGGAGCTCCTTCTTACTCACCGGCCTGGGGGCGTTTTGGATTGCAGATACCTTCTCATCCGTGGGGTGGACTCCCTCTGCGTCAATGCGAAACCCCAGGAAGTCCACACTTTCCACCCCGAGCGTGCATTTTGAGCGCTTAACTCTGAGACCGGCATTTTGAAAACGCCTGAGGACCTCTTTAACCCGGTCCAGTAGTTCCTGTTCAGACCCGCCCGCAATCAGCACGTCGTCAAAATAGGGCACTGTGCCAGGTACCCCCCTTAGTAGACGTTCCATGAGGCCCTGAAAAATCCCAGGTGCTACGTTGACCCCGAATTGCAGCCTGTTCACTTTAAAAGCCCCTTGGTGGGTTACAATTGTTTGGGCCTCGGCAGCCTCCGGGGTGACAGGCAACTGCTGGTATGCCTGGGCCAGGTCAAATTTGGCGAAAATCTTGCCACCCCCCAGGGAAGCCAAAATGTGGCTTATTACCGGGACCGGGTACGAATGTTGCTGCAGCGCCTTGTTAATCGTACATTTGTAATCGGCGCATAGTCGTATGGACCCATCTGATTTGACAGGGGTTACGATCGGGGTCTCCCATTTGCTGTATGGTACTGGCTCTAAAACCCCTTGCTCAACTAGTTTGTCAATCTCTTTTTCCACCTTATGTTTGAGAGACACAGGTACTTTCCGATACTTCAACCTAATAGGTTTGACTGACGGATCTAAGTCAAACGCAACCGGGGGGCCCTTGTACCTTCCCAACCCTTCGGCAAATACATCAGGGAACAGGTCGTACAGCATGCCCCATTTATTTTCAGACATCCTGTTAATCCCAGAAATACCGATGCCCAATGGCTCAAACCAATCTAACCCTAGCAGGTTAACCCGGTCTCCCTCTGCAATCAGGAATGACAGTTTAACACATTTCCCCTTATACTCAACAGTAACAGAGTCCCGTCCGGCCAAGGGAATTCGGTTGCCCTGGAAGTCGGACACTCTGGTTCCCGCAGGCTGGAGCCGCCGCCGGCTTCGGTTCGGGAACAACTGGCGCCAGGACGCGGCAGAAATCACCGTCACGGACGATCCTGAGTCCACCTCCATTGTACAGGGTCGGCCGTCGAGGAGTGGAGTCACGGTGATCTTGCCCTGGCTGCTGGTGCGATTTACGGCCGATGCGCTCGACAAGGTCGCCGTCAACTGGCAGCTTGCTTCCGATGCTGAGGAATGGGTCTTGCCTTGGGTGCTGACTGGAGTGCCCCTCTGCGCTGACCGGTTGTTAGTTGAGGGATCCTTCTTCGCTGATCTGCAGACTCTGGCCAGATGACCACGCCGTCCACACGCTCTGCAGTCGACATCATGAGCCCAACAGGAGTCGCGCTGGTGCTTCCCGCCACAACCGGAGCAAGGCTTGACGTTGGTAGTCTTCGCTGGGGTCCGCTTGCCTCGAACCGCGTTGACGTCATCATCCGCGTCTTCGCCCTCGCTGTCTCGTTGAGCGTGTATACTGGGCTCTGCCACCCGCTGGCGGACCTCCTTCGTGGACTTCTCCGCTGCTTCCGCGGCCACGGCCTCTTCGTAGGCCACTGCCCAGGTCAGGGTGGTGCGGGCGAACAGCCTCTGTTGCAGCCTTTCATCTTTGAGACCGCAGACGAGACGGTCTCTGAGGGCTTCCTCCACGTTGTGGAAATTACATGGCCGTGCGGCTTTGCGAAGGGCCGCCACGAAATCTGCGATGGTCTCGCCTCCGGCCTGGTTCCGCTTGTAAAAAGCGTGCCGGCAGGCGATCTCCGACGGTTGTGGAGAATAGTGAGCCTTAAGCTTCTCCGTGATGTCAGCGTAGGTGACAGTCTTTATATCAGTTGGGGCCACCAACGACCTGGCTATGTCGAAGGTCCCCTTCCCGCAGGAACTCAGGAGGCATGCCCGTTTCTTCGCCTCATCGGTGATGTCGTGGGTCTCCAGATGGAACTCGAACCTGGACAGGTAGGAGTCCCAGTCTTCTGAGGAGGGTTCGAAGCACTCGAACTTCTGGCTTCCAGCCATCGGGGGAGACTTGGGCACCGGAGCTGGTGGCGCCTCCGCCGGATCGGCTGCTGTGCTCTGCCCGCTTTCTTCCGAGTCCGAAGTGTGGATGTCCGCAGGGCTGCCTACCTGCTCTAACATCCCACCTTCGTCGCCAATTGTTAGATCGCGCTAACAAAGGACTCGTACAGTGATTCAGCAAGTGATTCAGCTTTATTGGAAGTAACGAGCAAGCACTAACTCAGTAAGAAACCAGAACAGAACACAGTGGGAGCTTATGCTCCTTTTAAACATAACCGGGCTAATGTAGCCACGCCTATTTACAAATAACAACCAATTAGATTGCTAGAATAAAGACCAATGGGAGTCTTTCCCTCCTAGGGAATGGTATCGTTCTGATTGGTCGCTGTTACGAAGCGACCAATAGGAAGTTCGCTCAGAGGAGCCCTGGTCTGGCTCGAAGCTTAACATGGGAGTCCTATGAGGTGATTCATGTAATCATTTCAATACATTACAAATATAATTCTACTTCTGACAAAGCTGTGTTAGTTTTCTATGTTATTGTTCGGCACTTGATAATTTTTTTAAAAAAAATCTGATCATTAGGAGAGAAGTTCTTCATATTTCATTGTTGGACATTTGGGACAAGCAGTCCAAAGTGATTTCCCCCCCCCCCCCCCATTGGAAATAGGCATTTTGAGCAATATTTCCTCTGGGAGGGAGGATTCTGTAGCATTTTATCAATATATTGTAAACTCACTAGTAGAACATACAGACTTACAGAGTAATTCTAAGAACATTTTCCCCACTGAATAGACCTGAGTAGGACTGTGAATAGACTTACTTAGAGTTGAGTTGCTTTCTTAGGCTGCACTCCTATGGGCCATTTTCTGGGAGTAAGCTTTATTCAATAACATGGGACAATTCTCAATAGACTTGCTTAGGCTTGTTCCCTTAGGACATTATTTTGTCATTGTTCTTCATGTCCCATTACACTGGATATCCTGTCCAGAGGTGAAAGTCTTCACTGGTTATTTGCTGATCCCCGTCATAATTGTATTTGTGCAAAATTATTCTTGTATAACTGCTAGAAAGGCATATATACATAATAAATGAAAGTTATATAAAATGTTATAAAAAAGAAATTATTTGCATTCTTTTATGCTGGCTTCCAAATAGTTTGTTTCTGTGTACCTGATGGTGATGATTTTTCAAATGTACAGTCACTTCTAGTGTGCTCAAAGTGGTTGACATTGCAATTTGATTACAAACAATAAAATTACAATAAACTGCCTTATAGCCCAAGGCAAGAGCTAAATCAGAAGATCCCCAGCTGAAATACAATAGCCATTCCTAATACAGATCTGGTTACAGCAAGGTAAATGGCTTCCAAACAATCAAACAAACCCTGGTTTTGTTTGCCTTTGGAAACTGAAGCAGACAGGCAATCCTCTCTGCTCCTAGAATTTTATAAGTGAGGCACTGGATTGCATCCTACCAGCTTTCCCCCGGTGCAAGAGTGAGGAGGGTCAATCTCACCCCATTTCTTTCTTCACTGTAGTCCTATACATGTAGGTCCCGCCATTGCTGGTCCAGCCCTTTTGCACCAGTAGAGAAGCTGGTAGGATCCAACCTACTGCTGGAGGGAGGAAACTGATGAAAACTGTAGATGACATCACTAACACTAAAAACTCTCAAAGGTGAGAGTTAAGAATGCTGGTTTCAAGTCAATGTAAAAAAAAAATGCTGAAGGACATCTCTCTTTCCTGACAGTGAAGCCCACTGAATAAAATTGGACTTGCTTAGGATTGCTCCCCAAGAGCCCTATCCCATAATGGGGATATTATTATCCTCTCTCTCTCCTTGTATTCTAGGAGGACAGGATGTTACCCTACTCACTTGGTCAAGCACTATATAACCCTAAGAATTAAAACTGTTTTAAAATAAAATAAAATCTATACTTGCTCAATTTTTTCATATAACCCCAATGACATGCTTAAAATAATGAGGAAAAATGTGTAAGATTAACAAAGCTTAATTAAAAGTCTTATTTAAAAAAAATAACAACCCTTCCAAGCGCTTGAACCCTACTGAAGTGTCTCAATAGATATGAAGTGGATTAAGTATTTTTTCCTCCCACAAAATTGCAATTACCCCCCCCCCAAATTACACGAGTAGCAATAGCAGAGACAATGCAATCAGGAGTACATCACCAAGGCCTGTGATTAAGCTTATTGATTCCCATGTGCTGGAATCTATATACGCCAGTATGTAATTCTGATCTGGTGTCACACAGAGTTGCTACCCATTTGTTTTCGTTCACGAGAGATGACAAATGAATGCATTTGTGCGCAGCGCCGGCATGGAGAAACTGCTAATTGTCAGCATGAAGACAGCGATCAGTGGCACTGACATAATGACAGCTGGCTGGTGGGCACACTCATCACCTGTGCTTTCCACAAATCTATTTAAAGAAGCAGGTTGGGAAAGCTGCATAAATTGTAGGTTGCTTTGTCTGTAACTGGATGCCTTGCATATGCTTATTGAAGTCACAGGAGATCTTTGGTGCCAAAAAAATGCTCCAGTGGCTGTTCCAGAGAAAGTTGTATAGGAAATATAAATTCCCTAGCATAGCCCCATGTGCAACAATTTCCCTTCTGCACAGAACAGTTCCAGTTCTTTTTTTGTCCTTTTTTTGGTCCGTGTGTGTGTTCCTGTGCCTGTGCCTGGAGGTCATGGTGACCTCTGGCAACTCCTACTGGTGCACAGAGGACATTCAGAGAAGTGGCTTGATAGCCTGCCTCTGGCCTCCTGGCCCTGGTATTCCTTGGAGGTCTCCCATCCAAGTGCTTCCCAGGGTTAGCTCTGCTTAGCTTCCGAGATCTGCCTGGGCTATACAGGTCAGGGCAGTTCCAATTCTTAACGTGCTAAAACAAATTAAACAGGTTTTCTTTCCAGAAAATACATATATCCTATGCATTAAGGTTCCTACAAATATCATACACGAGTGCGTATGCACGCGCGCACCCACGCACCCACAGATGTATATGTTATATATATAATTTTTCAAAATTAAATTGTATGAATATTTACTAAATGAGTTCAATGGTATTTACAATATTAAGCGAGAGCGCCTAAGCAGATCTACTCAGAATCCCACTCAGGTGCATTCAATGGGACTTACTTCCAGCATGAAAGTGTTATTAGGATTTTACTGTAAATATAGTTACTGATCCATTGAGAGAAGCAAAAGTTACCAGGAAATATCAGGGATTAAAAAAATATATCTCAGACCTGAGCATGCTTCTTCAAGGAATCTGATATTGGATTGTTCTCCATTTTCTGAGGGATGGAGATTGAAAGCCATTCCTGTTTCCTTCCCCAGCTTCACAGGGTTGGCTCCCAGAACTTCTCAAATTCAAGACAGCCAAACAACAGTTCTGATCCACATGCTGAACTCTAATCACAACTAAAACCATGAACGCTATGGCCTTTTACTCAAGGATGAGTTGTCTTCTGCAGCTCCCAACATGTGGCCGTGTCAAAAGCAATTTCATGCTGCAATGTTTTCACAGTGTATTTCCATACTAAGTCACTAGAGCTCCCCCCCCCCTCAGTTTGTGCATGTGTGCATCATGCATGGGCATTAAGAGCAAATGTCTCTTCTTGTGAGCCCTAGGTTAGGTAGACCAATAGGCTGACTCCGTATAAAACAGTTTTATATGGCCATTTGATTTCATGTATGTTTCATGAAAGTTATTAGGTTTAGCATGGATTCCATACCCTAGTGCCTAAGACTGGGTGCCATTTACCTAGCCAATGTGCCTCATTTGCCATTGTTTAAAGTACACCTGACAAAATAATGAGTGTATGCAATATTCATATCTGTGCACTGTGTGGTTATCATACATGAAATAAAAGAATAGTAAATCATGCTTTAACATGGAGGTAATGTCTATAGATTTCACTGAGCTACAGTGACAGCAGATTAATCTGTTTTCAGAATAAAAATCCAAGGTGTCTGATGATCAAATAAGGAAAGGCTGTGGGGAGCCAAAAGTGGTAATAATGAAAGTGGTTTAAAAAAAAAATCCTGCTGCATATATAGGGTTGTCAGGTCTCTCCTTGCAACCAGCAGGGACTGGGGGGAGGATTTACCAGGAGAAAGAGAAAGGCCCAGGCCTCGTAGCTGGCATCACATAGGTAGTGACATCATTATGCTGTGACATCACTGCAATCTGGTATTTTGGCAAAAACTCTATGGTAAAACTGGCTTCTACCATAGAGTTTTTGCCCAAATAACAAAACATCACCCAGACATTGCTGACATGATTATGTCATTTCCTGTGCAAGGCTTGAGTCTTTCTCTTCCTCCTGGTATGTCCCCCTGTCAGCCAGCTGACTGGTAGCTAAGGGCAGAGCCTGGCGGTGGGGGACTCCCGCCTCCACCAGGGGGTCTGGCAACCCTATGCATATACCACCTTCTCTACTCTCCTTCCCTACCGGTGGTGCTTAGTGAACATCAGTTATATACCTTGCAATCTCTCTTTTGTGTCAACACTGGACTTGATGTCTTCCTTAAGCTTGTGTACATGCTCATGCACTTCCCCCAGTGCCATATTAGCCCATCATGGGGGGAACCCCCATGGCTCCAAAAGGCCCTTTTGAAACTCTTGAAATTACTAAGCCACAGTAAAGAATCAGGGAAGGGGGAGAAAGGAGCTAGCTAGTCTGGCAGGCCATTATCTTCTTTGATCCAACAGTTGTATGTCCCATTGTATCTCCTCTTTTCTTCAGCTGAGCTTCCTGCTCCGACAAGTACAGGATTTCCCCACCTCCACCCCCAGTGTTCCTCCTACTCAGGGATCCTTGCTCCCACATAATTGCTCTGGCTGGATCATTTGAGGAGTCTGTGCACTTGAACTTGTCAAGTTTCAGGAGGCCAGCCTTGCCTTGGCCGAGCACAGAGGATTTCCTTTTACTATCCGTTTAATGGAACAAGTGATGAAAAAGTGACATCAAAAACAGGCCTTTTGTCCCACATAGTACAGTCCTATCTGATCACTAGAATACCACCTAATTCTGAAACCACAGTCCTCTGCAAGTCATTTTAATTCATATAGTATAAGAACTGTGATCATAGCTGTTTAAGAGCCAGCCTTCATATCATGAAGAAGGAACTGTGAGAGCAGAGGCAGGGCCTTGTAGATTTCTTTTTAAAGTCCTTTCAAGTAAAACCTCATTCAATAATGCAATAAATTAGCACATCAATCTGAAAAGTTTGGCATATCCCTTTCTCTAATGTGCTCACTTACTAATTCATGCATAGGTTTTCTTTTAACTTGGAGGTATATATTTAAAAAATGACATTCCTAAGTTCATGTGCAGTTGAAGTTGTATGGTCCACAGTCTACAGTCACATCTTCTGTAATGGTTATGATTGGGATGCTCTGAGCTCCATGGAAGGCAGGTGCAGCAGGAGACCATGCCTGCCTGCCAGCAGGCCAGACCTCAGAGTCTCAGATTGATTTACAATCTCCTTCTCTTCCCCTCCCCACAACAGACACCCTGTGAGGTAGGTGGAACTGAGAGAACTGCTCTTGAGAGAACAGCTCTGAGAGAACTGTGACTGGCCCAAGGTCACCCAGCTTGCTGTATGTGGAGGAGTGGGGAATTAAACCCGCTTCTCCCAGATTAGAGCCCACTGCTCTTAACCTCTAGACCAAACTGGCTCTTGCCAGTGGTAATGGCAGTGGAGGCATGGGGACCTCTCAAGTGGTAGCATCTCCCTGTGCTTCCTTCCTCCTTCACTGTTGCAACTCAGCAGGTTCCCATGTAGGGTTGCCAGCCACAGGTTGGAAAAGTCCTGGAGATTTGGCGGGGAGGGAGCTCAGCAAAGTATAATGACATAGAGTTGACACTGAATTCACCCTCCAAAGCAGCCATTTTCTCCAAGAGAACTGATCTCTGCAGTCTGGAGATCAGTTGCAATTCTGGGAATTGTCCAAGCCCCACCTGGAGGTTGGTGTCCCAACTCCCGTGCTTTATTGTGCATTTGCATATCTAGGATAGGGAAAGCACAGAGGGGGGCTGCTGAGGATCCCAGTCCTCTTGCCCTGGCATGTAGTGTGATACAGCCCAGTACACTGTGCTATACTGTGCTATGTGCAAGTAGCCGAGCAACACACAAAGAGTTCGTCTTCCTGCCTGCAACAGGTGGGCATGGAGGAAGTGTTCAGTCTTCGCTGCTTATAATGGCATTTTTGAAGCATGCCAAGTGTCCTCACAAGAGTGTAGCTGTCATGCAGTGCAATCCAAAGCTTGTTTACTTAGAAGTAAGTCCCACCGAACACCTTGATTTGCCTCCTGTGAATTTTTATATTGTTTCATTAACAGCTGGTTCATGTTGTTAAGTAACTGGGTTCTATTGATACCAGGAGTGGGAAGTTAATGTAAGGAACAAGGACGAGCTCAGTTGTGTACAAAGAAAAACGGCAGAATTTCTGGTGCAATGTATTGTTCTTTTGAAAAAGGCTCTCAAAAGAACCCCTGCAAAGTTTGGTGGTTGTTTTTTTAACCAAACTTTTGTGAGTTAAGAAAGGGAGAAAGCCTTTCAAGACTTGATGTATCACACAGAGTAACGATAACTGTGGGAGAATGTACGTGAAAAATTAATAGGTAACACAGCAGCAGGTACATAACCCAGGAAATGTTCCCGAGACTTGTATCCAATAAAATCTAACAGAGAGAGAACAAAAACTCCTCCGCCTTTTCATTTTAGTGGTGCTTGCATGGTATGCGTGCCAATGGCACCACTTGCAATTTTTCACAAAATAACATACAGACAACCAAGATTGTCGAGGCACTTGGCAAATTCAAGAGCTGAGAATATTAACAGAAAACCAATCTAGCCCAGCTCTGATTATTGTGGCAATATTTTTGAAAGCCTCAGGCAACCATCTTTCCCAGCCCTACTGCTTGAGGTCCGTTTAATTGGTCTCTCATATCCCAGTTCCCTACGTGTTGTCTTGGTGTGTTTCTCCAAAGCTAAAATGTGATACAGGGATGTTTTATGTGCATCAGTTTAGCAAACTGGACCTCAGGAGCATCCATTCTAAAGAACAGCACAAACTCCCAGCAAACTCTAGTTCTGCTGGTAGATAAACAACAGGGGAAGTCTCACCTGTATTGTTCAATTCAGTAGGACTTGAAAGGATGAAAACAGGGCTATTTTGGGGCAGGAACGGAGTTCAGGCTGGCTCCAGGGTTGGCCACGCCCAGCAGGAGCTCATTAGCATAATAGGCCACACCCAACAGCAGAAACTCATTAGGATTAGCTACATTAGGGGTGTGTGGCCTAACATGCAAAGGAGTTCCTGCTATAAAAAAGCCCTGGGTTTTGTCGACAAACAAGGTAAACAGAATAAGAAGCAAAAGGTGAGTTACCACACTTCTGGTAACATGGCGGTGTGGCCTAATGTGCTACTGACCTGTGCTGTCAGGGTGTGGCCTAATATGCAATGAGTTTCTGCTGTTGGGTGTGGCCTATTATGCTAATGAGTTCCTGCTGGGCTTTTTCTACAAAAAGAGCCCTGGATGAAAAAGACTTCACCTTACCCTTGTGATGGCCAGCTGTTTTCCAAAATGATCAACATGTAAACGTAGGATGTTCTTCTAACATTAGCCCTGCTCATATGTTACAGTGTGCATTCAATGTACATCTCATATGAATGTGTATTAGGGTTGTCAGCGCTGGGTTAAGAAATACCAGGAGATTCGGAGGGGGTGGAGCCTAGGAAGGTGGGGTTTGGGGAGGAGAAGGACCTCAGCAGGGTACAATGCCACAGAGTCCACCCTCCCATGTTCTCTGTAAGCCGCCCTGAGCCCACTTGCGGGGAGGGCGGGGTAGAAATGTCTAAATAAATAAATAAATAAAATAAATGTTCTCCAGGGGAACTGACCTTAGTCATCTGGAAATCAATTGCAACAGTGGGATATCTCCAGGTGTCACCTGGAACTTGTCAACCTTCATGTGTATCCATCTATGTGTAAGAAAGAGCCAACCTATGTTCCAACCCCGTAGCTAGGGGATTTTTTGGGAGGGGGCCGGGTGGGGGCCGCCAGTTAATGAAATCAAAGTTAATTAAATTAATTGTAAATTGATTAGTGGAACTCCTTAAAAGCTGGCCTTCCCCTAAGGCAGCACTGCACCCCTGCCAAGCTCCAGGGCAAGTGGAGGGGGCTAATGACCAAGGCACTCATAGTGTTCAGTTTTCTGGCAGGCAAGTCAGAGGTGGTGAGGCACTTTAAGGCCAGCCTGGGAGGGAGGAGCCCAGAAAAAATGCTAGGGGGCTGGGCCCCATGGGCCCCACGTTAACTACGGGCCTGCTATGTTCTCTTTAAAAGTAAAACCAGGGACCCTCACCCAAAGAAATGTGGGTTTTAAATTGTGTTTTCATCCATACATGCACTGAATATATGAATTACTCAGCACGTGTACAAAAACATGAGTCTAGAGCCATAGTTGCTGGTAGGGGACCAACATGGACTGTTCAGCTTTAGTTTTCAACACTAACCAGCCATTCCAACTCCATTTTAAGCTTTCTTTAGCGATGCTGTCAACATCTAGGCAGATTCTGGTGCCAGATTTCAGGGTCTAGCCAGGCTGAACCCATGGTGGACTTCTTGTTTCTGGATTTTTCTGAATGAAAAGAAAAATTCTATTTTTACCAGATTATTTTCCAAATGGAAGCTGTTTCTGAGCTGGCTGGCAGAGCAACGTTTGGCACTTGCTCTGTTTTGTAGTTTTAGCATAGCAAACACATCCACCCAACTGTAAAAGACAGTCAGTCACACAGACCTCTTGGAACAAAGGGAGGATCAGCATTTAAATGAAATCATACACAGCGATACCGGGAAGGGATCATGAATATTTCCCACTTCCTAAAAGCAGACCAAAAGCTACCTTCGCTCGCTTAAATACAGAAACCAACTTTTGTGTTCAATTTCTTTCTACATATTAAAAGGTTTCGGTAAGGTGTGAGGTGGGTTCGGATAACATAGAATGCCTTCCCTCCTGACATTTATTCAAAGGACAGAATAATGTCAGGATGATCTTGGAGAGAAAAGCAGCCATTTACTCCTTTCCTGCCTATCTCAGAAAAGGGGAGTCTGTTACTATATCATTTGGAACAGATTTTCTGGCTGGCTTCCTGTCACTTAAGCCTCTGAGTGCAATATGCTTGTGTCAATATTTCTGTCTATAAAAAAAGTGAGCTGGGTGTGGGGGAAGAGAAACTCTGTAAAATGGGAAGGTAAAAAAGAGAAACTATTTTTGCGGTGTGGCAGTGGGGCTCACAAAAGGCTGCTGCGAAGGGCTGATTATCTGCAGATCCTCTGTGATGATGAAAGTATGCTATGATTGGGGGGGGGGTTAGTATTTATTTTAAATATTTACTAGCTGCCTTTCTTTCTTGCGGAATGCTGAATCACAGCATGTTAACTGTGGTGTAACAGGAGCTAGAGAAGATTCTGAAGTGTAAGGATGTGTTGCTGGTGACCAAGATCAAGTTAATTCATGCCACAGTATTCCTCATGTATGCGTGTAAAAGTTGGACAATGAAGAAAGCTGGCGGGGAAAAAAGTTGATTCCTGTAATGTACTGCCGCCATTACCACGTGAATGCAGTCAGCCGGATATGCCCGGACTTGCCCGGGCTGGCCAGGCACAAATTACCTGTAGCTTCGGTCGAAAGACAAAGGATCCGAAGGATCCTAGCCGGCCCAATCAAAAGGGCTAGCTTCCCAGCCGGGAGACCAATGGTCGCCCGGTTACTGTAAATAGCCTATCGGGAGTAGGGGGTGTGTTAGGTGTACTTGGTGGCGGGTTTTCTGAACGCATATAAACCAGCCTGCGAGCTGGGTTCCTTGTCTTGTTCTTCACTAAATAAAAGTACTCTTGCTGAAATCACTCTTCGTTCTGAGTACTTTTCACTTCCTTTGAAATGTGGTACTGGAGGAGAGTTTTATGGATACCGTGGACTGCCAAAAAGACAAATAAGTGGGTTCCAGATCAAACCAAGCCTGAACGGTCCTTAGAAGCTAAAATGACTAAACTGAAACTATTGTACCTTGGTTACATTATGAGAAGACAAACTAGAAAAGACAATAATGCTAGGAAAATTGGAAGGAGGCAGGAAAAAGAGGAAGACTCAACGTGAGATGGATTGACTCTATAAAAGACACCATGGCCCACAGTTTGCAAGACCTGAGCAACGCTGTTAACGATAGGATGTTTTTTGGATTTTAAAAGCTGACATTCAATTGGGGAACTCGACAGGATTTGGCTACAACCCCTGCATCTTCCCTTGCCTTCTTCTTCACCCTTTTGGTGAGATGGCACACAGCCTGCAGTTCTAGATAGAATCTGGAAGCCCCTGAGCAAGGGGGAATGTGGCTTATGAATGAACAGGAGAATCTGGGGGAGGGGGGCCATTTGTTGGAATGCTGAATGGTACAGAAGGCAGACTTATTATGGTGCTAGCACATTTTTATCCCACTGTGCCTCTAAGGAGTTCAGGACAGATCTCTCTTTGTTGTACTGGTCAGGAGGGTGGATGCTAATCTGAGAGAACCAGGTCTGATTCCCCACTCCTCCACATGCAGCTGCTGGTGTGACCTTGGGTCAGTTACAAGTTCATTCAGAGCTGTTCTCTCACCAGCAGTCCTTGAGAGAGCTCTCTCAACCCCACTTACCTCACAGGGTGTCTGTTGTGCAAAGGGAAAGGAGATTGTAAGCCACTCCAAGACTCCTTTGGGCTATGCCGCAATGCTGACCTGAACGGGCCCTCCACATACTTGTGAGTTGAATTCTGAGTGCCAACCACATCTGTCAATGTCCACCTGGAGAAGTACCTGGGGAAAATGTGGGTAGACTCTGAGTGGACATTTGAACCCAGATTTCGTGAGTCTAACACCAAGATTGCCATGACCTGGATAGCCCAGGCTAGCCCGATCTCATCAGATCTTGGAAGCTAAGCAGGGTCAGCCCTGGTTACTATTTGGATGGGAGACCACCAGGGAAGTCCAGGGTCTCTGTGCAGAGCCAGGTAATGGCAAACCACCTCTGAATGTCTCTTGCCTTGAAAACTCTACAGGATCACTGTACGTTGGCTGTAACTTGATGGCACTTTCCGCCAGATCAACATTCTTGCTTCCTTTGTAGTTGTGTGTAAGCAAACTCCAATGGCCACTTTTATGAAGCAAAAACAGCTTTGGAAAGGGGTGGTTCGGAGTGGAGAAGTGGTAGCAGGTAAGGGGATGAGCCCTTTTGCCTATCTGCCACATTTCTGTTACAACATCTGCACTTCCCCAAGCAGCAGTTGCCCTTCTGGCCCCCAGATGCAGGTTTGAAAGAGAACGCACATGAACATATTCCACAATGTGGGAAGGAGAGAGGCAACATGAAAACAAAATTGCACCAGAAGATATGATAGATAAGAAGAACCACATCCATGGGGGTGTTCCAGGCAAGAGACATGCAGAAGTGGTTTGCCATTGCCTTCCTCCATGTAACAGCCGCAGTCTTCCTTGGTGGTCTCCTATCTAAGTGGCCAGCCCTGCTTAGATTCCAATAGATAGGGGAAGGTTTAATCATGCTCCCCCTTCATTACCACTCTGTTTCAAATTTTTCCCTATCTGAGACACAATTATGAGATAAAAACAGTCAGTAGAGCTTGTTACATTTATTTGCTTGGAATATGCTAATTCCTTTTGAATGTTTTTTTGTGTGTCAAGGTTAACTGTTTCCACAGTGAGTATATTGTTGTCATCCCTTACAGATGTTTCTCCAAACCAACAATTCCTTCACTGCTTGTTACACTGCTGCAAAAACTTCTTGGGCTTTATTGATATCTTCCCTTGCTAGTGTCTCCTAGAATTACGGTGCTGTGTAAATATTTTATGTTTTTTTCTGGCAAAATATATACGCACAGTTTCCACAGTAAGAAACATGTCATTATACTACTATATACAGTTTGTATTCTCCACTGCGGCTAGAAGTCTTCTCTTCTTGAATCTGAGGATTGTTAAAGTGTCGGATGGGGGAACTCTATTAAGCCACTTGTGTGGGTTATTTGGTTTTCAGTCCTTTGTAAGATCTGTGTGTCTTGAATGACAGTTAAGTAAACTAACCTGTGTGCTGCATGGTAACTGGAATGGTATTCTGGCCAGGATGGTGTACGGAGCTTAATAATATCTATATGATTTGTTTAGAGACTTGAAGGTGAATTTAGAAAGCTTTGCATCCAACTTTATTTTTACTAAATAACATTTTTATTTAATTTTTATTTAAAATATTTATTTTTATTTATTTAGATCATTCTTTATTTAAAAAAAAGAGAGAGAGCACTTAAGGTGCCTTTTGAATGTTTACTCTGTTTACAAAAACACAACCAGTGGATGCCAAGAGGCACGCCTACAAGACAGGGGAGCCACTGGCTGGCAACACAGCCAGAGAGAGGGGAAGGGAAGCAGGGAGAGAGAGATCTTATGACCATGGGTGCTTCCCCTTCAGCCCTACTTTTTCTTCCCTTTGCCTCTCCCAAAATGTTAAACTGCTGTTGCTTCACAAACACATACACAGAACAGACAAACGTGCCACCTCCTTTCGACTAGAGAAGAACATTTTCACCAAGTTCTGATAAGCCTTTGAGCAAGTCTCTGCTCTCTTGAAGTATTTGAAGGGCTGTCACGTAGTGCAGGGCAGGGAGCAGTTCCTGTTGGCAGCAAAGGATAGGACTCACAAGACTGGGTTTAAATTAAGGGCGGGAAGGTACGGGCTGGATAGTAGGAAAAAACTTTTTTACAGTACGAGTTGTGCAACAGTGGAATCAGCTGCCCAGGGAGGTGGTGAGCTCCCCCTCACTGGCAGTCTTTAAGCAGCGGCTGGACAAACACTTGTCAGGGATGCTCTTCTAGGCTGATCCTGCATTGAGCAGGGGGTTGGACTAGATGGCCTGTATGGCCCCTCCCAACTCTGTGATTCTATGATTCTATTCTATGGTTCTAAGCAGGGGTCTTGTTGTAGAAAAAGAGCTGCCGGAGCTCATTAGCATAACTCATTAGCATAACTTATTTGCATATGCCACGCCCCCTGACATCACCGGAAGTGACAGAAGGCCACACCCCCTGACATCACCGGAAGTGTGTCAGAAGGCCCGGCTACTTACCCTCCTGCTTCATCCTCATTCCCAAACGGAATGAGGATCGAAGCAGAGGGCGGGGTAAAGAAGGGGGCGGGGCTTCACCACGTGACCGCCCCGCCCCCTAGAGGTTCTCTTCCGGAGCTCCGTACCTGAGAGCTCCCCCCCGACTAGAGCCCTGGTTCTAAGAATGTTACCAAGAGACCATCTCTTGACAGCTCCCATTCGGGAAACATCCTCAGCCATTGAGGAACCTTTGTGTTTTTTTGCCACAGGGCAGGGATCTCCAACATAGTGCCCATGGGACCCCACCAATACCTTCCCTGGTGCCTGCCAAGAGCTTGTAGAAAGTGGTAGGGGGTACTGTGCAGATTAAAAGGCATCTTGTTAAAAGAGCTTCTGCTTGAGATGTTGAGGAGTTATTATTAGAATGATATATAACCTTGCTCCATGACATGTTGTGGTTGGTCCCACCTCCGGTGGCAGCCATTTTGTGATTGCGCCCACTGCCCTGTGTCAGAATTCCAAGGGCACCTGCAGGCTCAAAAAGGGCAGGGGCCCCTGCCACGGCATGCAGCTTTGGACCTCTTCACAAACCCCCAATAGCAACAACATTATGATACTGACAGAGAATGTCTGAAATGCTAGACAACTTTTCAGGATGTCTGCAATCACACATTGTGAGATGTGGAATCATGGGTGGCGAGTAGGTGGAGCCCAAGACAGGGAACAAGGCCCTGGGGACAGGATCCAGTGGTGGTCCAATGGTTATAAGCCAAAATATCAGAAGCCAAGACTATACCAAATCACAAGCCAGGAGCCAAAGTCATGAGGAAAGCAAGGTTCAGAAAGTAGGAAAGCAGCAGGAAAGATCAGCATGCCAGGCCCAGTGGTATCTCTATTGGCTAGATAGGAATCCTCAGTCTTCCTTGAGGCTTATATAGCACCGTCTTGCTTCAAGAACCAATAACTGTCTTCATTTTGCAGTCTTGCCTCGGCTCAGAGCTTCTTATAGCTCCTGGAACTGGCTCATCCGGCAGCCTCAGTGGCTTGCCACGTATGGCAGCAGGGGTCCCAGGCCTCACAGATGCTACTTTCAAGCTCTGCAATTCTTGACAGGCATACATACATAGGTGAATGCTGGGAATGATACCTTTGCAATGGTTAATATTCTCTACTGTATCTCTGAGCTAAATCCTTTTGAAATTGTCAGCAGTCACATATGACAGGCAATGTACAACAAATTTCAGACATCCACTGTAATTATACATCTAATTCTGAACTTCACTCCAGAATTCAGTTACAGATATCCACACAGTGGGGCCATGTATAGATAGGGAATATGTTTCTATAAACCTGGTACAGCCACAAAACTAGGCCTGACCCAGATATCCCAGGCTAGCCTGATCTCAGCAGATCTCAGAAGCTAAGCAGGTTTGGTCCTGGCTAGTATTTGGCCCCATCACTCCTTGGCAAATAGAAGGAGAAGTCGTGGAAGTAGCAACAGACTTCACGTTCCTGGGATCCCAGATCACCGCAGACTGTGACAGCAGCCATGAAATTAAAAGACGCCTGCTCCTTGGGAGGAAAGCGATGGCGAACCTAAACAGCATGATAAAAAGTAGAGACATCACCCTGCCAACAAAAGTCCGCATGGTCAAAGCAATGGTATTCCCAGTAGTCATGTATGGCTGCGAGAGTTGGACTATAAGGAAGGCCGAGCGCCGAAGAATAGATTCTTTTGAACTATGGTGCTGGAGAAGACTCTTGAGAGTCCCTTGGACTGCAAGAAGAACAAATCAGTCAATCCTAAAAGAAAGCAACCCTGATTGTTCCCTGGAAGAAAAGTGGCAGATAGGGGGACTGTTCCCTGAAAGAAAAGTGGCAGATAGGGGGAGGAAAGGAAGGCCAGATAATGAAACTGAAGCTCAAATACTTTGGCCACTAAATGAGAAGGGAGCACTCACTGGAGAAGACCCTGATGCTGGGAAAGATTGAAGGTCAAAGAAGACGGGGACGGCAAAGGATGAGATGGTTAGACAGTGTCATAGATGCAACAAACATGAAATTGAACACACTTCAGAGGACGGCGGAAGACCGGAAAGCCTGGTGGGAGCTGGTCCATGGGGTCGCGAAGAGTCGGACTCGACTGTGCGACTGAACAACAACAACAAGTATTTGGAAGGGCGACCTCCAAGGAATACAAAGGCTGTGACGTAGAGGCAGGCAATGGCAAACCACCTCTGAAACATCTTGTGCCTTAAAAACAAGTCTAGCTCACCTAGTGGTGCATAATGCTAAAAGAGCTAGAACTTCTGGCTGCTAGACAATCTTAGGATCTCCTGGCTATACTATACACACTGCCATATGATAATTATTAATTATTATTAATTAGCCACCAAACTGGCAAAAAAAAAACTTTAAGGGGGAATAAAATAAAGCCAAGAAAAGTTTTTAAATGCTAAGATTTTGCAAGACTACTTCATGTGGTCTTGGCAGCTGTTCTAGATTGCCTAGGCAACCACAGCAAATGATGCTGATATTTGTCTGGTGGGCTAGGCAATCCAAATTGGCCATAATTTCATTTTGAACTTCCAAGTAAATTGGGGGGGGGAGCTGTGGACAGGTAGGAAGGGCAAGAAGGAAAGTGGGGGAAGTGAAGTTGGAGGGAAGGACTCTGGAAAAGTGGCTGCCAGGAGAAGAAAGAACAGAAAGAAAAGTGGCAGATAGGGGGAGGAAAGGAAGGAAGTAGGGGAAAGGAGAAACTGTGGGAGCAGTGGGGGAAGAGGAAAGGGAGCGGGAAGGAGTAAATAATATGGGGAGGAACACCAGTGGGAGGAAAAAGTCCCTCCATGAGTTCTAGTAGATCTCCTGCTTGTATAATGTAATACCCCTGTGCAAACAAGGTAAGCTATTGTAGCCAGGGGTCATTTCATAGAAAAAGAGCTAGGGGAACTCATTAGCATAAGTCATTAGCATATGCCACACACCCCGACATCACCGGAAGTGTGTCATAAGGCCACACCCCCTGGCATCACCGGAAGTGTGTCATAAGGCCACACACCCCGCCCCCAACGGTCCCTGCTGCCGCCACCGGCCTTGCAGCTCCACTGCCGAGCCCCATGAGGGGCCCCGACAGTGGACCTGCAAGGCTGGTGGGAGTGCAAGGAAGCCCCGTGAAGGCCCTCCCTGGCCCCAGGCAGGCAGGGGTGGGGAGAGGCAGGGAGGAAGCAACTTACCCTCCCTCTTCTCCTGCCTCCTCCTGACTGAATGAGGGCCAGAAGCAGGGCGACCGGAAGCAGGGGGCGGGGCTTCGTCATGTGCCCCACCCCCCGTACCTCACCCAGGGGAACTGCGTTCCCCCGCGTTCCCCCCCGAAATGACCTCTGATTGTAGCCATTGATAACAAGATGACTCATGCATGCACCAAAAGAAATCAGGATTCTAAGAGCTGGTTTGAAAGCTTAATATAAAATAGAAACTTCAAAATATAATACTGGAGAGATTAATCATTATATGCCCCAGCGTCTAATGATTTTGTGTGATGAGGTTTGACTTTTATTACCATCAGAACTCTTGGTCTCATTTTTAAATTGAGTAATTAACTATTAATTTGATCCTTAATGGCCAATATGTATTTCCCTGGTTCTGTATCATGACACACATCATAGTGATTTGTGCCTAAATATTTATAGAGAGAAAGCAGATCAGCTGGGCATATATGCATCATTTGCTTCTTCTAATGCTTATTTGTAGTCTCACAGCTCTCCGGAAGCATACTTTCTATGAAGATAGTGCTCATCTTTCTTGTTTCTTTTTAAAATTCATCTTAGTGTGTCCTAGCCAGATAACGGAAATAATTCTTTTAGGTGATATGTATAAACTAACAGAGCCATGTAACATTTACACACCCCTGTAAATTGCACACCGTTTTTCAGTTATTCTCTGTTCTAACTGAAATGAAATATGGAGTAAACCAGGCCAGGCATTTCACATTTTTTCTTCTTTTCATAAAATGTTCTTGAAGCAAGGAAGGAAATGGACCTTGAAGATAAGAGCAACTGTCCGATGCACTTAACCAGTTGATTTCCGTAACCTGAAGCACACTTAAATCTGTGGTGGATTGTGTGACCCAGAAGAAAACAGAAATACTTTGAGATCAAAGTTGTGAAGACACTGAAAAAATATATAACATGCACAATGTGTGCACAGAAGGGAGTAAGATTGCACCTGCATACCCAGTCCCCAACATCCACACATGTGTCTTCAGACATCCCTGCATACATACAATTGGATGGCCTGAATCTCGTGCAGCATTTCCATGAGCAGAAGGATTTTTGCCCATGGCGTGAGACTTTTTCACCTGTCCTCAGGGTACAGCCTGAAATGATGTTTGACATGCTTCTCCTGAGGGACAGAGGACTCCCCCCCCCCTGCCGCCCCCTGATGCAGCATTTGGGAGGCATCTGGGGTTGCAGAGGGAGAGGACAGGAGAGAAAGTCACATTCTGCAGGTAGAAATCTTTCCACTAAGGAAATACTGTGCTGGATCCAAACCTACAAATGAAGGATCTGGAGTGACATTTGGGACTCTGCTTTTAGCACAGCCTGTGTTCAGATATGTATGCATTTGTTTGAACTGAGGGCTTCTAGTGCCCTGGCCCCACTGCTGGACCTCCTGATGGCACCTGGTATTTTTGACCACTGTGTGACAGAGTGTTGGACTGGATGGGCCATTGGCCTGATCCAACCTTGGCTTCTCTTGTGTTCTTATTATGTTCTGATGTAATGAACATGCACTTATTGGGAGGTATATTCTCCTCCCCTCTATGCATATACATTTTTGAATGTCTGCATAGACCTTGAGATTATCTTGAAACATATCCTTTTTTCCCGTTTGGGAAATTCCAGGAGATTTGCAGGTGATGCCTAGGGAGGGTGGATTTGGGGCGATGGGAGGGCGCATCAGGGATGCAATGCCATGCTGTCCGGGGAAACTGATATCGGTAATCTTGAGATCAGCTGTAATCCTGGGAGAATTCCAGACCAGCCCTTGAAGGTTGGTAACCCTATCTACTGCTAGTCTCGTGGGAGTATAATTAAAGCAATAGTTTCATTTTCAGCAACAGGCACGAAACTGGGGGGGGGGGGCTTTGTCTGTTTTTACTTTGGACCCATATGTAAAATCAGAATAACAGAATAACAGTTAGCAGTAAGGTCATTTAGCATTTCTCACATTTGTTTCAGCTTACAATAAAATGCAATGCAGGACGGGAAATGGATCTTTTGTGTGGCCATTCTGCCGATCTGGAGGGACTTCAAACCAAAACATTTAGGTCAGGTCCACATGGAGGTTTCAAAGTGCCTTTGATACACTAAACTGCTAAGGTTCTCCTTCTGTTCCTGGCACTCCGCATCAAAGAGGAGGGTCGTCCAGGTTTGGGCACCGTCTGTGCCATTTTCCAGTTTCCCTTGAAGTAGGAAAACTGTGCCATCTTGCTTGATGGAGGCGCTTTCCATGCTTCCAGGTTAGCACTACTATGCTAAATTGATAACACTCAGATTACAGATATGCACTCGGAGGTTCATTTTTAGGAGTCAGGAGAGTAGAGCAAATAACGGGATTCAAGCTGAATTAACTTCATTTGCCACAGAGCCAAGTTCATAGTAGCCAATTTACTGCTGAATTCAGAGAAAATTAGGGGATACCTGGTTTTAATACCTAGGTTTTAGATCCTAAGCCTTGCTACTGCTTGCACTGCCCTCTAGGGTGATGCATGATGGAACTAAAAGGACTCAGCTTAATTATATGCTGATGGGATATGAACTGGCCAAGACCAAAAGAAATCTTTGGGCTATAGTGGATAGCTCAATGAAAATGTAGGCTTCATGCTGGGGATTATTAGGAAAGGGACGGAAAATGGCCAATATTTTAATGCCCTTGCAGAGAGCTATGATGTGGCTTCATTTGGAATACTGTGTGCAATTCTAGTTGCCATATCAGAAAGAAAAAAGATACTGCAGATCTGTGAAAAGTGCAGAAGAGGGCAACCAAGATGATTAACGGGTCGGAGCATGTTTCCTATGAGCAGAGAGTCTGAGGCTTTTCAGTTTACTGAAAAGATTACTAAGCGGGAGGGGGAGGGATTTGAGGTTTATGAAAAGATGCATGGTGGAGAAAGCAGATAGAGAACTTTTCCCCCTCTCCCATAATATTTGAAGTTTTCAGATAAATCTGTTTAGAGCAAGTGTGGTCCCGATCTGTAGATTATATATCCACAGATAGGGGGCACACTTGGGAAATAGATATATAGATCCATTCAGGATTCTTTACCCAGCAAGAAACTTAATTGTGGAATGTGCTGGCAGTGGATGTAGTAATGGTCACAAACAGGGATGTCTTTAAATGGGGATTGGACCGATTCAAGGTGAAAAGGTCTATCAGTGGCTACTAGCCATGATGACTAACAGAACATCCACTTTTAAAGGCAGCAAACCTCTGAATACCTGTGTGAGGAGGCAACATTTGGGGAAGTCCTTGGTTTCTATGCTGTCTATTGGCCCTCTAGGGGCTATTGATTAGCCACTGTGTGAAACAAGATGCTGGACTAGATGGATTGCTGATCTGATCCAGCAAGACTGTTGTTTTGTTTTGTTTTTGTGATCCTAAGATGACCATTTTAAAATGAGCCCCCCCCAAAAAAAGACCATATGGCAAGGGACCACCTCCACAAGTAACAAAGAGGGTCACAAACAGAAACAAGCTTTAGGATAAAAGCTCTAGAGTTGAATTGCTTATGCATTAATCTCTATATGGAAATCTTCCTATTTATAATACGGATGGGACTGCAGCTCAGTTTAGCGCATTTGCATTTTTGTCACTTTATTTATAAACTTAGATTAGAGTATTACATGTATTATATTGTTCATATTGCATTGCTTTCTTAAAGAAAATGGTAATCTACCTTGAGTCTCATTGAGAAAGACAGACTAGAAATGACTGACTGACTGACTGACTGACTGACTGACTGACTGACTGACTGAATGAATGAATGAATGACTGACTGACTGAATGAATGAATGAAGCATCTGCTTTGCATGCAGCAGGTCCCAGATTCAATCCTTGGCACGCCCAGTTAATAGGTGATGTGGAAGACCTCTGCCTGAGACCCCAGATCGCTGCTACCAGTCAGAGTAGGCAGTATTGGCCTTGGGAGACCAATGGTATGACTCACTACAAAGTAGCATCATGTCTGTATGAGCTGATAAACAACCAAACTGATCATTGAAAAATGAGCTCCCTAGTTCACAGCAGGTGACCAGGACATGAGTTGAACTGGCAAATGTTGGAGCATCCTTTCCTATCATTCAAGCAATCCAGAAAATAGGTTATGGGGTGGGTGGAGCCAGGGGTCATTTGGGGGGGGACGCGGGGAGGGCGGGGCCTGGAGCTCCCTGCTGGTGCCCGCTGGAGGTCGCGGCCGGCTGTGGGGAGGACACACTTCCGGTGATGTCAGGGGGTGTGGCATATGCTAATGAGTTATGCTAATGAGTCCCCCTAGCTCTTTTTCTACGAAATGACCCCTGGGTGGAGCTATGATCTACCAAAATTCAACCCTGTGAACATTTTCTTGGAGGTTAGAGTGACTACATTTGGTGGCACTTCACTGACATTACATCAGATTGGGCTTTGCAACTCATTGACTTCAGTAGGAGAATTCCATATACGCTTAACCTTCTCCCACTGAAATCAGCAGGACTTCAAAATATGCTGGATCCTGCTAAATACCCTGGGATGATGTGGGAGAGAAAAAAACTTTTTCATTTTAGAAGAAACCAAAGCCAAAAGCAGACATTGATAATGAGGCCTTATGACACTGGGTCATAAAAACTGGCTTAATTGCAGGATCAATATGGGCACGTGCATTAGCTGACCGCCTATTAGCACTGCTGTAAAATCCACTGACTCTTCAGCATTCTGCAGACGACAGTCTTCCATTCCAAAGAGCCTTTCAAGTTGCCCCTCCCCACTTCAAGTTAAAATATTAATAACATGGACTTCCTGTTCTCTTCCCATTAAATCTAGGAGTCCTGTGGCATTCTCTGGGTCTGTGCTTTGCTGAAAAGAGCTGTCTTCACATTCGGTGTCGTCCATATGCCTTCCATATCCACAGGATTGCTATTATGATGAGGTTCTGCAAGCATTTCTTTTAATAGATGTTTCCCATCTTTTCCCATCCCTCATGTAGAGCAGAGTTAATTCTGCTGAAATGTTACACTTAATAACAAACCTGGAGGCCAGGAAGATTTTTTTTCATAGCTCATAGAATAGTGTGGTGTTCACTGTAACATTTCATTAGATTTATATAGTGTGGTTGCTAGGCAAAAGAATGATTCTGAGGTTATCTGAGGTCATAGATGGGCTGCTTAATTAAATTTCCTCCCTTTTTTTTCCCTTTGGTCCACAGTCACTCCTGTTGGATCAGAATAGAAGCTTCATATAGTCATCAGAACAAGGTTCTTATGAATTAATTATGGAGTGTTTTTTAATAATTAATTGAAGGGCTTCTATTGAAATAACGTAAAGAATGAACATACTATAATTCATTTTATTGTCAAATGGGAGGGAGGGAGGGAGCCATTTTGAACTCATATGCAGAAAGGCCTTTGCATTAAAAGGCTTGCAAATCTGACATTTTAATGTAAGCCCAGCAAAAGCTGTTTCAGAAAAATCTAGTTTATATGAATTTAATCTAAATGATTTATCTTGCATTTTGTTAAACCTGAATAATTTATTTAATGTCTGTAGAACAAATCTAAAGAAATGGTGCACTGTTCTGTAATGATTAAGCTTGCCATTTGCCACCTGCTGTGGGCAAACCCCTGCCCTTGGCCCAAATCCCCCCCCTCAATGATTTGAGGAGCAGAAGAAAAAAATGGAGGAGAATAGCATTGATTGTGATACTTTAGGAATTTCCATGATCTCTGTGGTAGAGACTATCAAGTGTGTTGGGATTTCAGAAGTGGTCACATTCTCTAACTCTCCACCTGGAAGTGATATCACATTCTCTGTCACTCTGAGAATTCCCCCAGTCTCCATTTTCTTTATCATAGAGAATGGGGAAATTCCTAGAGCACCATAGAGGATGTGATGTCACATTCCCTGAAACTCCATCTTCCTCAGGTGCTCTCCCCCCAGATCTCCTGGCATTAGGGATGCCAGCCCCCAGGTGGGGCCCAGGGATCTCCTGGAATTACAGCTCATCTCCAGACTACAGCGATAAATTCCTATGTATAAAATGGAAGCTTTGGAGAGTGAGCTCTATGGCATTGTACCCCACTGAGGTCCCTGTCCTCCTGAGGCTCCACCCCCAAGTATCCAGGAGTTTCCCACTCTGGAGCTGGTAACCCTACCCCTACCCCTCCTCACTGGTGGCCAGGGGGATGTGGCAACCCTACATTGGTGGTACAGGGCTAGCAACCCCAGTAATGACCTTTTAAGACTGCATAAACACAGGCCATTTGTTGTAGATGTACCTCTCCCAAGTCCTCCAAGTATGGGGTTGCCAGACCCCTGGTCTGAGTGGGGGTTCCCCTGATTCTGGGGGCTCCAATCTGCTGGTGGGCAGCTGGCCAGCAGGGGAAGCCCCATCCCCAAACAACCCCCCTCCCACATCAATGTCAACATCACAAAGACACCACGCAGAAGTGACATCATCACGCCTGGGCATAGAGTTTTGACCAAAATGCTAGAGTGTCGCCCAGTCATCATCATGCCGATGACATCACACACAGTGACATCGCCCCACCCTCCCCACTCCTGGAAGGTCCCTCCCACCCCCTGCCAGTTGGATGAGTAGACCTGGCAACCCTATCCAAGTATCAGTTTGACTTCAAAATATTTATGGTCTGGTTTAGGCCCATCTCTTCATGCAATACCCTTTGGGGGGTTAGGACACTGATTCTATGTATATTGGCTGGAGAATAAGCCATTTCTCAGTAAGCACACACACAGAGTCAGACTGCAAACAATATGAGCAAATAAACTCTCTCAGGAGATATCGTAAAGGGATTCAGGGGATTTGGCAAAAATCAGCTAGGCCCTGATAACACTGTTCAAGTTTATTGCAACATCCCAAGCCTGAGGAAATAGGCAACATCAAGCAGCTAGAGCTGGCAACAAAGCATGGGGGGGGGGACTGCCTTTGGCCCAGCACACCTCACAGGAATCAGAGTCCTGTGGGTAGGGAGATGAATGCGAAGCAAACTACTGCTAAATGTGTGTTGGTGGCAAGGCAGGGCCTATCACCTGAGGACTAGCAGCTGGTAATTGCATTCCTGGCACTCCGAAGCAGCTGGTGAAGGCTTTGTCTGTGCCATTACGTGGGTGGACACATTTGTCTTGAAAGCATGTGCATGCACACTGACAGCACCGTGCGGTATACTGGATTAACCCTCTTTCATTAGAGTAGAGGTAGACAGCCACAGTGCCCCTCTACTTGCTGCTGTGTTCTTGGCTCCTTGCTGTGCTGCTGCTTTGTGCCAAAGCCTGCAAGAATATTAGCAAAAAGTTACAAGCTTCACTGTGCTTCGCAGTCTGTGTTTCCTCTGTAGGACAGTCAGAGGCCACTGCAGCCATATTCCTCAGCCCTTCTCTGGGCTTAGTGTGAACCATCTTTCTTTCTGATTTTACTTGCCTCAGCTAGGAAATGGAAGCAGTGTATGGACTACAGTAGAAGGATAAGGTACTTGAGCTAGAGCACAGCTTGGCTAGGAGCAGGGAATGAATGTCGGAATGGATAACCAGTATGGTGTAGGCAGGGCTATTTTGGGGCAGGAACGCACAGGAACGGAGTTCCGGCTGGCTCCCAAGTTGGCCACGCCCAGCAGGAGTTCATTAGCATAACAGGCCACACCCAACAGCAGAAACACATTGGAATTGGCTACATTAGGGGTGTGTGGCCTAACATGCAAAGGAGTTCCTGCTACAAAAAAGCCCTGGGTTTTGACAACAAACAAGGTAAACAGAATAAGAAGGGAAAGGTGGGTGTGGCTGGATGACCACACTTCTGGTAACATGGGGGTGCGGCCTAATGTGCCAATGAGCTGTGCTGTCAGGGGTGTGGCCTAATATGCTAACGAGTTTCTGCTGTTGGGTGTGGCCTATTATGCTAATGAGTTCCTGCTGGGCTTTTTCTACAAAAAGAGCCCCGGGTGTAGGCAAACAGCAGGAGATTGGGGGGGGGGGGGGTTGTTTTTCTTTTTTTTCCGGTTGGTAGGCAAACAGCAGGAGATTGGGGGGGGGGGGGCTTATTTTTCGCTTTTGTGCTGATGCCATTAAATCACTTCTGGTTCATCACATCAGGGTGATGCTCTAGCATTTGTCCCAAACTTTATGTCCTAACTCTAGAGTTTTAGGTGAATGCTACAGTGTCACCTGACATAATGATGTCACTACCATGTTGCACCAGAAGTAATGTCATTGCACCAGTGCAGTGCTGATCATTCCCCCTCCTCATTCCCTTCAGCATTTTCCCCCTGAGTGGTGGTGGGCAGAGATAGCAGAGGGCAGGTGGTCTCCTGCTGTTTTTTCTGCTGAATTGGGAGACTTCGACTGTGGTCACACTGGAGGCTTGGCGTGATCTGGCCATACCTCTGTGGTGGTTTAAATAATTGTGGGCAGTTTTGATCAGACATCCCACCCTGAACCGGCTTCACCATGCATTCCTCCCATGTTCAATCATTCAGATGATTGTGGCATCCTTTAAAAAAAAATCTTTCACCCATGTGCATAAACATGTATCTGAAGTTCCAGCTCCTTTTTGACAGCTCCACAATCCCTCTGCCAAGTACTCTGACCCCTCTCAGCCTCCTTCCCTTAGCCTCTCTTCCTTGGAATACATAAGGGGGATACAGTGCAGATTTACATAAGAATATTCCGATTGACTTCAGTGCATTTACCCTTGTGTCAATCATGGGATACTCTCAGACAGCAACTCTGATCCAGAAATAGGAGAGAGGGGTTGGGGGGGGGGTTGTAGCTTGAAAACAACTCCCTCGGGGACTCCTGATCCAGAATGACTGTTTGGCCACAGTGACTGACAACGCCAGGGGCAATTATGCACTTATGCACACATAGCTACCTGATCCCCCCCAACCCCCCCCCCCAAAGGAGGTGGAAATGGAAGGGAAGGTTCAGGCTTCCCAAATGGCTCGACTTCGCAACAGTGGGGTTCAGATGTCAGGAAATGTGGGGTGGAAGCACTGGCATACATAAAGGCCAGACTTTCCCTGGTGTTGGCAAACTCCGCTTCCAGGATGCACTGGACCCGAGTGCCAATGACTGGGGCATGGAAGGCAGATGTTGTTGTCTGATTGTGCTCTTTAAATCCACGAAGGTACCATGATATCGGCATGAACTGCTCATGTAACCACAGCCTCCGTCTCCCTAGTGTTGTGCAGTGGTTAGACTGTCAGACTAGGACCTGGCAGATCCACTGGTTGAGCTGGTTAGGCCAGTCAGAGTTTCTCAGCCATAATTTTAACTCAACGTGAAGTTTGTCTGTGAAATACAGAACTGTTGAGGCAGATTCTGTCATACAAGACAGTATTGCCCTCCAGTTTCCTCTAACTACCTCTCTTTTGTTTCCCAGTATTTTTCTGCTATGAACACTGAACCTTAGACCCAAGAGTTCACTGCAGCCTTACAAGATGCATGTTTACTTGAAAGTCAGTCCTATTGTATTCAATGGTGTTTCCTTTCAAGTAAGGCTGCAGTCACACTGGCGGCTTGGCACGGTATGGTGATGCCTCTAATTGTACCAGTTTAAAGTGTTGCGGGGCATATCATCCAGACAGCACACCCTGCTGCGGGCTACCCATGCAGCCATCCCGTGGTCAAGCATCCATATGACTGCAATGCTCAGCCATGGAGTGTGCTGCCCAGTCAGGTTTGCAGGTGGGTGCATGTGCACATGCGCTTATACGCATATAGGGGGGAAAAAATTAAAGCTCCAGGGCAGAAATGGATCTGCAGGTTCAGACATCCCTTCCAGGTTCCTTTCACTGAAGGAGAGTTCAGACATCAGAAAACCTGGAGGGAACCCTGAACAACCCATTAATACTGGACTTTCCCAGGTATCTGTTTATTCCACTTCCATTGAGGAACAGCATGGGTTGCCAACAACTGCAGCATGGGAGGCAAACGCTCTTGTCTGGAGGAGCCCATTTATTCCACTCAGGTAACACTATAGCACCACAAATTGTGTGTGTGACCGTGTGTAGCGTTGCAGCTACTGATAATCCAGCCCATGTGTCTCCAGTTAAATGCTTGCTGCCTTGACGGATCAGTTTTGGTTAATAACATTTATCTTGATTCAGCAAAAACTGTGAGCTTACTTTTAATTTTCAGCATATTCTTGGCTGCTTGCCAGTTTAGGCTTACTAATGTTAAGGATATCCTGACATTAACTGAGATCAAAAGGCATGATTGTTACAAGCAATGTCATGTCACTGCATTCCTGTTCTGTCCTTAAAGGTAAAGGTTTCCCTTGCTCGAAAGCCAGTTGAATCCGACTCTAGGGTTGCGGTGCTCATCTCTGTTTCCAAGCCGAAGAACCAGTGCTGTCCAAAGACATTTCCATGGTCATGTGGCCGGCATGACTAAATGCCGAGGCACATGGAACGCTGTTACCTTCCCACCGAAGCAGTACCTATTTATCTACTTGCAATGTCTTGTTTTCAAACTGCTAGGTTGGCTCTGTCCTTACCGTCTAGCTTTTTAAGTTCCCTGAGAAATTAAAGAGCAGAAGTTTGCCTATTTGGTAGCAGATGTACCAATCGACTCATAAGAGATTTAGGACCAGCAGTAAGAAGTTTAGCCTATTTGCGAAGACACTAATCAGGTAGTCGTAAATGCAGACATCCCAGGGTGCTAGGGATCCTTATCCATTCATTTGATGAACCACATACATATTTGCCTGTTTAACTTTCAAGTTTAAAAAATGCCACACCGTTTGGGATAAAAATGGGAATCGCTCATTTGATTCCAAAGACTCTTCTCAATTAGAATTTCTGCATAGCAAGAACAGGCAAAGTTGAGTATTAATTTTTTTAATGGGGTAAAAATGAACGATGAGAGAATTGTTGCCAAGCCGCTTTCCATAGTCGATCTGGGAAGGATGGCTGTGAATAAATGGGAAGGTTGCCAATGTTCTGGTAGCTGTGGGTGAGAGATGTCAACAGGGTTCCTTGGGGCAGATCAGGGAACACGACCACACAGGGGAGCAGTTGTAAGAGGAAGGAGCATTGCTGGTAGATTGCCCTACTGAGGTCCATCATTGGTGGACTGCTCTACCCAGGTACCTTGTTGGTTTCCAGATTGTTCTGCCACCCTCCGCTTGGCCTTCATTCAACAGAGCCGGTGGGAGACTACTTTGAAATCACACCACATGCAGGCATCCAGCAGTCTCACATGCAGCGCCTTGTGACACTGTGCACCTGGCTGAGCTCAACAACTTGGCAACCTAGTGCACATGCACTCTCTCTCTCTCTCTCTCTGTGTGTGTGTAAAACCATATGGGCTTGGCCCTCTGGAGGGAGTTTGAGAAAGAGAGGTTTTTTTAATCCTTGTAGGGGATTCACAATCTCATGCAGACTAAAAAAAAATAATATTGTATTGACACTTAATTTTAAAAAATCTGGCTCCAGGCCACATTTCTAACTTTATGCATATTAGGGGTGTGCATTCAGATACACCCGCTCCAAAGATATACCTGAAAAATACTTAATCAGTATTTGGAGGGGATACTCAGCATTTCAAAAATATCTAGGAATTTTTGGAAAACCAAAAAAATGCCCCCCCCCCCAAAAAATCCCAGAAATATATGGGATGTACTGGGAAGATTGGGAACCTGCATTTGCAGCCTCCTAGGGACTGTCCCCCCCTTTGTTTCTGTGTTGGGGGGGGGGGGTTCTATGTGTTTCCCAGCCGCTTTTGTCAATTTCAAATGTGCCCTGTAAGTTTCAAGAGGTCCCCCCCCCTTCTTTGCTGCCTTGCTTTGTGTCAGTTTCACATTTTTTGTGCAGTGCTTATAAAATGCCCCTCCTGCTTGGTTGGATTTGTTGTGACTCTGTTGTGATATCAGTCCTGTTGAGCTTGCACTGTCATAGTGGCACTGGGTTCTGCTTGGCATTCTGTACATTGCAACTGGTTCTGCTGGGCTTGCAAAAATGGCCCCCCTACCTTAGTTTCTACTGCAGAGATTCTCTCATTTGATTTTGGCTCTTTTTTGCTTGGCACATTGGCTTGTGTTTCTACCAGGATTACTGGGTTCTGCAATGGTTCTGTTGGATTTGCTGTTGGGTCTCAGTGATGGCTATTTGCAGGCATGACTTTTTGCCCTGAAAGCAACTTGCAGGTTTTTGTTTTCTCCCCCTCACCCCACCTTTGGAAATAATGGAGAATGAAGACATTCTGGAACAACTTGAACTAATATTATTGAATTTTTGGCAGGAAACAGATATACCCAACATTTGGAAAGAACTCATAGCAACTCTGTTATTAGCTGCCAAGAGTTTAAGAGCAAGCAAATAGAAAGATAAAGACCTGCAAACAGTGGGGCAATGGTATAACAGGGTGTGGGATTTTTTTGCTTTTTTGTGGGTTTTTTTGTAAATTTTATTTATTGATTTTCCACTTAGTTATTGTTTACATACATTTGTCCTTATATAAATTTGAGTCTATATTTTCCATACTTTGTAAATCCAATTATACAGGCTTTCCCATCTTCCAAAAATACACTTTCATCTTTCCCTTGTAATGTTAGACTTAACTTGTCCATTTCTGCTACTTCCAAGAGTTTACAAACTATTTCCTCTCTTGTGGGAAATTTATCTTGTTTCCAATCTTGTCTCCGCTCGCCCCCACTCTTTCTGGCTCCCAGACGCTGCTTCTCCTCCCGAGACGTCAGCGCGTCACCACCTCGCGTCGCTTTGCCTTCTTTCCTCTTCTGTTACTGGCTCCTCTCCGATGCCTCTTCCTCCGTCCACGTCCTGTCCGCTCTTGTAGATCTTGTCTCCCGAAATCGCACCGTCACCACCGCCAAGATGGATGCTTAAAATGATACGCCTTCTTCCTCCACCACCTCGGGGAAAGTGAGCACTAATATATATCTAAAGCCCCTTTTTCTCCCTTCACCCCTTAAGACCTCTTCCCTTCTGTATCTATAACAGCTGTATAACTTGATTAATAGCCGATTTCATTCCCTTCTTTTGCTGTAGACAATGTTAATTAGCCCACTTTATCCCCTTTATCCACTTTAAATTTACACATTAATGAAATAGCAGTATTATATTTTTTCCACTTAGCTTCGGTTAATTTCTTTGGTGTTCCTTCTCATGCCATGTTTTTGTTTTGTTTTTTTAATCCCGTGAGAACAGGGTAGCTTTATTAATTTTTGTTTCACCTACATAACTACAAAGGAAGAAAAAGGAAAAGGGGGAAAGGGGGGAAAAAATAACAAACCAAAATAATAAAACCCCGGGATACAGACAGTAAATAAAGAAACCCACATTATAACTAAAAACCCAAGAAAGGAAGGTCTTATACAGTTAGTATACGGTTAGTCATAAAACTTATAATTCTTCGTTTAAGTCAATGAATTTAGGAGTTAGTGAGTCCATTTTAGTAATTATCAATTTTCTTCTCAGTGTGCACAAAGTCTCTTTCATCCACGTCAGTTATAAATCTTTCAGTTCATAAGGGTTACTTGGGTACTCTTAGCCACAAGTCATACGTGTCTCTGTCCGCGCCTCCTTCTGCTCCTGCTGGGTCTCCGTCCATCTCTTTCAAGCTGTCTGCAAAGCCTCCTCCGTCTGGCTGTTCTTCCATTTTCGATCCAAAAAACTGCTTCAACCATTCTTCCGCTTTGAATACCGAGTCTATTTTCTCTCTCTTTTCCTTGTATTTAAGCAGCACGCCCTCTGGATAGAGCCAGGTATACTGGATCTGGTTGATCTGGAGTGTTGAAATAAGTTCTTTGTATGCTTTTCTTTTCTGCCGAACCTCAAATGGAACGTCCTTTAGGACCCTGATGGTTGCTGATCTCAGTTGCAGGGGTTTGGCTGCAGTCGCTTTGAGAATGTCATCTCTTGTCTGTCTTCGGAGAAACTTGACTACAATCTCACCCGGCATGTTGTTTTGCTTGATAAATTTAGAGTAGGATCGGTAAACCACTTCGATCTCTGTTTGCACTTCAAGCGATTCATTGCCGAGTGCTAATGCGATTAGCTCTGCCACCACTTTCTTCAAGTTTTCTCCTGCCATTTCAGCCACCCCTTGAAACCTGA
>NW_015176460.1:144659-218386 GCF_001447785.1 Gekko japonicus | reverse complement strand
CATTCTGGCATCAAACCTCCTATAGTTCCTTGCCCCAGAGGTTGCTAATTCTTCCAAAAGTTGAGCAAGTTCTTTCTGAAGTTAGCAGATCATCTTTCTGCCCTGGCTCTCTTTCCGTGAGAGCACTTGAGGTGTTGGAAATCACCTAAAAACTATAGGATAGTTGTTGGGCAAGGAGAGCTCCTCACACCCAACCTTTCTCATGGAACCGGAACCAGATCTCTCCCTCAGGGTGTGGGACATTTTTGTGATGGATAAAGTTACAAAGGGTATTTCAGGGATGGATAGCTCAATAAAACAGTCCAACATGCCATTATTAGACAAAATGGCACAAAACCTAATTAATACAGGTCTATTTAAAAATCATAGTTATCACAATATTATGGTGTATTTAATACATGTTAGTTAATAGCTGGGGTAAGGCTCTCTTTTCCTCCTCATATATGTTGTTACTGACGTTACTCACAACCAGGGCTTTTTTTGTAGAAAAAAACCAGCAGGAACTCATTAGCATAATAGGCCACACCCAACAGCAGCAACACATTAGCATATTAGGCCACACCCTTGACAGAACAGCTCATTAGCATATTAGACCACACCCCCATGTTAACAGAAGTGTGGTCATCCAGCCACACCCACTTTTTGCTTCTGTTTACCTTGTTTGTTGCAAAACCCAGGGCTTTTTTTGTAGCAGGAACTCCTTTGCATGTTAGGCCACACACCCCTAATGTAGCCAATCCTAATGAGTTCCTGCTGTTGGGTGTGGCCTATTATGCTAATGAGTTCCTGCTGGGCGTGGCCAAGTCAGGAGCCAGCTGGAACTCCATCCCTGTGCGTTCCTGACCAAAAATAGCCCTGCTCACAACGATACCATGTAATATTTCAGCCTGTGCTTAGCTGCAAATAGTTATGAAGATTTTGCTATTAAAGTATTGCATTTAATTTGTTTGTTATATCTGTACTTTATAAGTTTGAATAAAAGTTGGAAAAGTTAAAAAAAAAAAGAATGGCTGGGGGCACCCTGTTCAGGGACCCATAAATTTGGACCCCTTGGTCCAATCAACTTGAAACTGGGGGGTTATTACTGCAGAGCTACTTGTGCCTGTGCCTTTAAAAATAATGGACCCCAAACATCCAGGACTCCTCCCCCATGAATCCAAATACCGTACCAGTGTTTAGAATTCAGAAACATCAGGAATACTGATATTTTTGGGGTCCAATAGAACCTGAAAAAAAAAATATTTTGCACACCCCTAATACATACATATGGAGCTGCGGTGGCTCAAGTGGTTAAGACACTGAACTGCAGGCTGTAGAAGGTCGGTAGTTCAGCAGTTCGAGACTCGAGTTGCCGCATGACGGAGTGAGTTCCCGTCTCTAGTTCCAGCTCCTGCCAACCTATCAGCTCGAAAGCAAGAAATTGCAAGTAGATAAATAGGTACTACTTCGGTGGGAAGGTAACAGCATTCTGTGCGCCTTGGTGTTTAGTCATGCCGGCCACATGACCATGGAAACATCTTCAGACATCACTGGCTCTTCAGCTTTGAAACGGAGATGAGCACCGCAACCCTAGAGTCAGATTCGACTGGCTTTCGAGCAAGGGAACCCTTACCTTTAATACATACATGCCCCCACACCTCCAAAGAGCCAGGCTATATTTTGTAATCAACTAGCAATCCTACCAATGGGGCTTCCATCACCCCATCTACACCTACATTCATACTATTCACAGAGGGTACATGACTTCATGGTAGAGCATCAGTTTGCATGCAGACGGTCCCAGATTCAACCCCCCACATTCTCCAGTTAAAAGGATCAAGGAGCAGGTCCTGACACCCCGGAGAGCTGCTGCTGATCAGAGCTGACAACAGTGACCTAGCTGGACGAATGGTCTGACTCAGTAACTGAACAGCCCATTCATTTAAAAGGCAGCCAAGGCCTTAAGATTTTTTAATTTATTTATTCAGGGTATATGCTACCCCTCCAGACACCTGCTCAAGGGGATTTATGAGTAAAAACAACACCATATGACTATTGCTTTGGGAGAGATTGTTTCTGTTGTGGGCAGAGCTCTGCTCCTCTGTTTCAGTCTGTAGGAACTGAAAGAGAAGCTGTTTTGAAACCAGTGCTGTTTAATTTGTTCATAAATGGAGTTGGGGCTGAGCAGGTAAGCAGCCAGGTTTGCAGATGACACCAGATTATTCAGGGTGGTGAAAGCCAAGGCAGATTGTGAAGAACTACAGGAGGATCTCTCTGCATTGAGTGAGTGGGCAGCCGTGTGACAAGTGAAGTTTAATGAGGGTAAGGTGATGCATACTGGAACAAAGGGTCCCTAATTTTAAATATAAACAGACGGGATCTGAACTGGCTGAAACTGAGATTGAAAGAGGTCTTGCAGTTGTTGGGGAAAGCTCAGTCGAAATGGCAACCCACTGTGCAGCAGCAATATAAAAGGCAAACTCCATACTGGGTATCATTAGGAGAGGATTTGAAATCAAAATGGCCAATATTGTAACGATATTGTATAAAGCTATGGTGTGGCCTCATTTGAAATATTGTGTGCAGTTCTGGTTGCTGTATCTCAAAAATGACACTGCAGAATGGAAAAAAGCACAAAGGAAGGCAACCAAGATGACTAGGCGACTGGAAAACCATTCTTACAAGGAATGGGTGGAGAGTCTGAGACTCTTCAGGCTAGAAAAAAGATGGCTAAGGGGAGACATGGTAGAGGTTTATAAAATTATGCACAGGGCAGAGAAAGTGGATTCAGGGAGCTTTTTCTCTCTTTCCCATAATACTGTTACTCAGGGGCACGGCCAGGGCTCTTTTTGTAGAAAAAGCCCAGCAGGAACTCATTAGCATAATAGGCCACACGCAACAGCAGGAACTCATTAGCATATTGGGCCACACTCCTGACTGCACATTAGGCCGCACCCACATGTTACCAGAAGTGTGGTTATCCAGCCACACCCACCTTTTGCTTGTTATTCTGTTTACCATGTTTGTTGTCAAAACCCAGGGCCTTTTTTTGTAGCAGGAACTCCTTTGCATGTTAGGCCACACACCCCTAATGTAACCAATCTTAATGAGTTTCTGCTGTTGGGTGTGGCCTATTATGCTAATGAGTTCCTGCTGGGCGTGGCCGACTTGGGAGCCAGCCGGAACTCCGTTCCTGTGCGTTCCTACCCAAAAATAGCCCTGGGGGCACCCAATGAGATTGTTGGAAAATAGGTTCAGAACCAACAAAAGGAAGTACTTCTTTACTTGGTGAGTAAATAAACTGTGGAATTCACTGACGGGAAGTAGTGATGGCCATGAGCATGCATAGCTTTATAAGGAGGTTAGACAGGTTCACAGAGCAGAGGAAAATATATATCTAAAAACTGGGTTTGCTAGGCCACCCTTCCCTACAAGTAGGGCTCAGGGCGGCTTACAGCAAAGTAGTATACTTTGAATGGTTATTAGCCATGGTAACTGACTTGGACTGCAAGAAGAACAAATCAGTCAATCCTAAAAGAAATCAACCCTGACTGTTCCCTGGAAAGCCAGATAATGAAACTGAAGCTGAAATACTTTGGCCACCAAATGAGAAGGGAGCACTCACTGGAGAAGACCCTGATGCTGGGAAAGATTGAAGGTCAAAGAAGACAGGGACGGCAAAGGATGAGATGGTTAGACAGTGTCATAGATGCAACAAACATGAAATTGAGCAAACTTCAGAGGACGGCAGAAGACCGGAAGGACTAGTGGGAGCTGGTCCATGGGGTTGCGAAGAGTCGGACTCGACTGTGCGACTGAACAACAACAAAAAAAAACTGAAGGGAGCCTTCAGATCCAGAGGCAGAAAACCTCTGAAAACCATCGTTAAGAGGCAGTAGCAGGGGAGGGCCTTGGCTGGTATGCTCATTTGACCTCCAAGACTAGTGTATGGCTAGTGTATGAAAAAGGATACGGGACTAGATGGACCACTGGTCTGATCCAGCAGGGCTCTTCTTATGTTCTTTTGGAATGAAGTTGAGAGACTGGTCATCAAGGCCAGAGCTTTGCGCTCCTGCTCAGCTCCTCCTGTCTCTTACCCTGTTGGTTATTCTGTTGACAACAGGTTGCATCTGATGGTTTGTTGTTAAGTGGACATAAGAACATAAGAGAACATAAGAGACGCCAATGTTGGATCAGGCCAAAGGCCCATCCAGTCCAACACTCTGTGTCACACAGTGGGCAGAAATACCAGTGCCATCAGGAGGTCCAGCATTGGGGCCAGGACATTAGAAGCCCCCCCCCTGTTGCCCCCCCCCCCCCCAAGCACCAAGAAGACAGAGCATCACTTGCCCTAATGTACAATGTAAATGATCAGTGTTGAAAACACATTAAAAACAAGCTGAGGACATAAAACCAACATAGAACAATCATAGAACAGCCTTAAAAAAAAACAAATATAGAGCAAACTTCAGTCTAGAAGCAGACCATAAAACAGCTAAAAAGAAGGGGGGGGGATTAAAACCTGAATAAAAAATTAATGTTTTAGCCTAGAAAGTAGACTAAGCATCAAGTGACTGTCAGTGGGAAGGGTATTCAAAAAGCAAGGTACCACCACTAAAAGCGCCGGGTGTCAAGTTTCCACCTGCTTCACCTCTGCAGGTGGGGACACAGAGAGCAGGGCTTGAGAAGATGCTCTTAACTGGCAGCTGGATAGTGTGGGAGGAGATGGTCCTTCGAGTTCTCTGCCCCCAAACCTTTCAAGGCCTTTGAGTTGTGCCTCGAAGCAGGCAGGTGGTCAGTGCAGATCTTTCAGTAGAGGGGTGAAATGATCTTTGTTTCTGGTGCCCAACAATAGCCTGGCTGCTACATTTTGGATAACCCCAGGTAGAGCTCATTACAGTACTGGATAGCATGGATCAAAGTGGTCAGATCACACCTTTCGAGGAACAGTTGTAGCTGGCATATTGGCCAAAGCTGAGAAAATGAGCAACATGCCTTGTAGGAGACCTGGGTCTCCAGCCGTAGGCCAGGATCTAACAGCAGCCCCAGCCTACCAAAGTTCTCCTTCAGGGGGAATGCAACACCCTCCAGGACAGGCTGACTCCTCAAGCACCTTTGTCATTGACCAACAGTGCTTCAATCTGTGTTAGATGAAGTTTTAGTTTAGTGGTCCACATCCATCCCATTCCCTTCTCCAGGCTTCAGTTCAGGACTTCCACAGACTCACCTGACTAAGCTGTTAGGGAGAAACAGAGATGGGTATCGCTTTAGCAAACTATTATATTTACCAGTGATAAAAAATGGTGTTGGTGGTGTGATTCCAAGTCCAGCAGGCGGAGATCTCCCCCTTTGGCTGTATTTCCACCCACCCCTCTCCCAACACATGGATGGGTCAGGTTGGTGTTGAAACTAATTAGGAAATCAGCTTGCCATGTTTAATATTTAAAAGGCTAATGCAGTGTAGCACTTTGTACCTCAAATACTTAATTGATAAGGCAGCACTTAATTTAAACAATGTTTAGTGTGACAGCTGCTGGAAACATGCCAGAGCACTGCTTATTTCTAGAAGTATGTGAAAAATTAAGAGGTTATTTCAGCAGAGCCACAATGAAAGGCACAAATGGTTGATGAAGGATGATATTAAGAGACAAGTGGTTACAGTTTGCTCTCTCATTGGCTGAGTTTAGATGGGCAGTTTGCCCCGATATAGACGCATGTGAGAAACATTCCACAACCAGATTAAAGGGGCCGTTCACACAGGCACATCTGTCCGGCGTTCCCCACCCGTACTCAACCTGTCTTGTAACGCTTTGCCCCCGAGTTTAAAAGATACCTGGTGAAAGTGGTAGCAAACCCTGGAAAGTGCGATTACCCCGTGTCCATTCCACACCAATAAAGTGTGAACGCCAAAAGCCATATTTTTCTTATGCGCTTATAAGCCGCACCATACAGCCGTGCCTCTGGGCCAACAGTGTGAACGCTCCCTTGCGCCTCCTCCCAGTATGCTCCCGCATCAGTTGCTGCAGTGTGAACGGGAAAACCCGGAACACTTTGTTCCTGGTCTTTTTTGCCATGACTCCCTCCCGCTTCAAACTGCCCATCTGAACTCAACCGTTAGATATGAAGACACCCCCTCTCACCTTTAGAATGTATATAATAAGACTTATTCATGGGGGGGTGATGAGGGTTGGGCAATTGTACACAAAGACCTGTCATATTGATATGTTTTCCCATTCCCCTAATATTTATTTCTCCTGAATGCCAAACATTAAGAGACAATAGTCAATTAACTAATTGCACAAAGAAAGCATGTAAGCTCTTTTAATCATCAGGCGTCCCATAAGAATTCCCTGTTGTTTGGAAAGTAACAAAAAGCTTTAATCTTAGAGTCTGACGGCATGATAAATGCTGGAAAATTACAATACAGAGGAACTGATTTGGCACATTACATCCCAAGGGGAATGCACAAATGGAAAGGAGAAAGGAACTTTGCAAGGCTGAAATATTTGATTTTTTTTTACCGCAAACACTGCAACTTTTTGGCCACTGGAAGCAGCTATTTTAGTTTCCTCAAAAGTAAATGGTATCCACTGTATCATGCAGTGAAATCTCAAGGGTTTTTTTTCTGCAGCAAGCTGGTATGTGTGTGTGTGCGTGCGTGCGTGTGCGTATGTGGGTGTGTGTGCAGTCAGGCTGGACAGCAAAGGGAAGGGGAAAAAGCTGACACAAAAGCCTCACAGCTTGCAAAAGCACAAGGGTCTTGTCTGGGCATAAATCAGTTCATCAACACTTTCTCCGCTTTCCTGCCAACTCTTCAATTTGAAAGGGGAGAGCCTGGTTTTCAGGATGATATGCTGCCCTTCTCTTAAATGCTGTCTCGAAATAGATAACGGAGCTCATTGATCTATGCTTCTTGTGGGCAGTTTGCAGAGTTACACCAATGAATCAACCTGTGAACTGTTGTTTTGCATGCATGAAAACTGTTCACTGTGCTTTTCGGACTTGAGCATCATTGCTTGCCAGGAAAGAGGAGTGCAGCTGCCTAGAAGAAAGCCACCTAAGAGGGACTCACACATCACTTCTGAGCTGGGACTGGATGCCAAGAATCTGGGTGGGGGGGCTGAACATGGCACACTGGCTACCAAACAGTTCCCTTGGGGCCAGACTGCTGTCCATGTAGTGCAGCCTGCCAGTTGTATGACTGATTGCCTAACCCTCGATTTTTGCAGTTCCAGGCAGGCAGTCAAACCAGGAAGTCTACTGATTGTCTGGTGAACCACCATTCTTGTGTCAAAGGAGAGGCACCCACTATCATCTTAAACCAGACCTCATGACTGACCCCTGACTGGAAAGTCCGTCCTTTTTTGAAGTACTGTAACATGCTAGGAACTGTACATGACTCTTTGATCACTCAGTATCTCCCTTTGTTTATAAGCAGATTATAATATCCAATATTATAACAAAATCACTCCACACACAGCCATAAGATAGCTATGGGTGTGTGTGCATTGGTGGGTCACAAGTTACACAGACCTGCTCTAGTACTTGATTTATGCTTCCTGTTGAGCCTTTTGGAAGCATCCTGAAGGGTTGCCAGTTGATGGCTGGCAACTGGCATGGGGGCCATCATTGCATTCAATGTGACATCATGCTAGGAATCACCAGAAACACTATGGTCGTGGTCACACGGATGTTTAGTGCGGGACTCGCAGCTGATTTCTCCCGCAGTAAAGTTTCCTGTCTACATAGGCAAACCCGCTTCCCGGTCCGAAGCCGGCAGACTCCCGCGGTTTCTGAACTTTTATCCGTGGTTTTTTGACACCTGTTGGAACAGGTGTTTTCTGACATCTCGCGCTTTGGTATCTGGACAGCAATCCGCCGTGACCGTGCTACCCTCCCCCCGTTGGTTTTTTGTGTGTGTGTGTTTCCGGTTTTAGCTATGCGCTTGTGCAAACAGGCGCTAGCTTTTATTTTGGTCTTTTAGATCCCACCGAGGTCGCCATCTGCGCCCAGCTGTCAAACGAGAGAAAAAACCTGCTGAGCACTGACAGAGCCAGGAACTTTGTTGGGAGGGAGCGAGCGAGTTCAAAGCTGCTCCCGGGTGTGTGCGCCGGCTGGCCGGCCAGCTAGCCAGCCAGAGCCGCTCTCGCTCACTCTCCCAACTCGTTCTACCCACACCGCCTCCCCACCCGGCCGGTCCCTTCTCCGCATGGCGGCGGCTGCACATACACAGACCCACTCCCTCGCCTGCTGCTTCTCCCTCACTTATCAGTGCAAGGCGCCGCGGGAGAGAAAAGGAGGCGGGCTGGGAAGGGAAGCCCCCGCCGCCGCCGAGCAGGGGAGGAAGCCCGGGCAGTGCCTCTTGCCCGAAGGGGAGTGAAAAGTTAGGCGACAGGGTTCGCGCCTCCTAAACCTCTCGCCCACTCCGAGTAGGGTCTGGCACTGTGCTTGGGTTGGGGGGGGTGTTTGCCGCCAGCGGGTAGGAGAAAGGACAGCGAAGGTCTTTTTATTAGTTTGTATGTACGCCCGAGCGCATGGGAAGACAAGCGCATGCCCAGATTAAAAAAAACAAAAACCCCCGCCTGTGTGAACAGTACTTCGCGCGAGGGAAGCGGAAGACAGAGGGACCGTCTGACCACCTCCACCTCCAAGCGATATATATCTCAAGCGATATAAAATGTCGCGGATATAAGAATTGCAGGAAAACTACCGCAGTAAGAGGTCCGTGTGACCAGACCCTATGGTTTTACAGCAATTCCTAAAGAGATGTTGCATCACTTCTGGGTTTCCCCCGGAAGTGACATCATGACACAACAACAGTAATCTTTTAAGAAAAAAATTCTCTCACTACGCAAAGGATTGTAGAAACCGTGTAGAAACCATGGATTGTGGGCAGGATGTCTCCCACAATAGTCTTGCAACTCTGGAGGCTACAATCACTTTCTGCCCTCAGTGTCCCAAATACTGACAGATTCAGAAGAAATCTGAACAGATTCATGACAGATGCAGTGGCTTTCTCTCCCAGGGTTTGCTACTCAAAATTAACCCTTTCCATTTGAATGTCCAAGGATGGAACCAATTCAGACAAGGCCCTTTAATTGTTACATGTTTGCCCTGGTCAGGGCTGGATTACATGGCCCTAAAATATGTTAGTTTATATGATGAAAACAATTATTATTCTCACAGAAAGGACACTGAAAATGTAAATAGAAAAGCTACAAGAGGCGGGACCCATGATACTCGTGTGTGTGGGGGTATTCCCCGCGGTCCCTGGGTGGCTTGCCTGCTGAAGCCGCAGGAGCTCCACACAGAGGAGGATGCGGCAGTGGCTGCAGGTGAGCCCAGCAGGTGGTCTGTTGAGATCACCAGGATTTCCCCCCACCCACCCCACGACAGCAGCAATGGCTGCAGCTAGCCACCAGCCCTCAAAGGTCCCCCCCCAGCCACCACGGCCGTGAGCAGCAAAGGCGGCAAGCCCTGTGCGGCTCTTCTCCCTCCTCACCACCGCTGCTGCCGCCGCCACTAGCAACAATGATGGCAATGCCCCCCCCCCAGCAATGGTTGCGGCTCCCAGTCACTGGCTGCCAAGGCTTCTCTTCCCGCACCGCCGCCACCAGCAGCCACAGTTCCTGTTGGTAAGTGCTTTCTCTGCGCATGAGCGGGGAAGGTTCTTTTACTTTTGGGGGAATTTAAATATCTTCTCTATACTTTTTTCAACTTTTTAGATTTTTCTGCACATCTGGGGATTGCCTCAAATGTGCAGAAAAATCGCCTTGCCCCCCAGGTGCCCCTGATGTGCAGATTTAGATATCCGCACACTGGGGGCATGTTGGGAATTAGATATATAGATATTTTCACATATATGCAAAGGCCCAAAAATGGGGAAAATGCAACTTTCCCCCTTACTTAATGGCCTGTCATATTGTGAGACCCTAGACGGTAGATTCTTAGCCTAACCTACCTCACAGGATTGTTGTGAAGATAAAATGGAAGAAGGGAGACCAATGCACATTGCCTTAACCTCCTTGTTGTAACAGCAGGATTTAAACTGTACTAAGTAGATATCACTCAGATATCAACACACATTCTACAACATAATATATGATAAGCCATGCAGAATTAATATTTATTTACTTCATCTGTTTGCTTCATTTATAGCCTGCCTCCCCCCCCCCAGAGGAGACCCAAAGCTGCTTACATTGTTCTCCTCTCCTCCATTTTATCCTTACAAGAACCTAGGGTTGCCTGGTCTAGGTTGGGAAATACTTGGAGACTTTGTGGGTGGATCCAGGAGAGGGTGGGGTTTGGAGAGGGGCCTCAGCATGGTACAATGCCATAGAGTCCACCCTCCAAAGCAGCCATTTTCTCCAGGGGAGTTAAGAACATAAGAGAAGCCAATGTTGGATCAGGCCAATGGCCCATCCAGTCCAACACTCTGTCACACAGTGGCCAAAAACACCAGGTGCCATCAGGATGTCCATCAGTGGGGCCAGGACACTAGAAGCCTTCCCACTTTTGCCCCCACCTCCCCAAGCACCAAGAATACAGTGCATCAATTGTCCCAGACTGAGAGTTCCTACCTATACCTTGTGGCTAATAGCCACTGATGGACCTCTGCTCCATATGTTTATCTAATTCCCTCTTCAAGCCGTCCATGCTTGTAGCCACTGCCACATCCTGTGGCAGTGAATTCCATGTGTTAATCACTCTTTGGGTGAAGAAGATTACAACTGGAGATCAGTTGTAAAAGTGGGAGAAATCTAGGGCCCAACTGGAGGCTGGCAACCTTACAAGAACCCGATGAGGTTGGTTAGGCTAAGAATGTGCCCTGGCCCAAGGTCACCCAGCAAGTTGCCATGCCAGAATGGTGATTTGAACCTGGGCCTTCCATATTCTAGTCCAGTGCTCTAGCCTTGAAGCACAGAAGAGCTGTCACCTGCCGCTATGGAATGCAAGATCAACTCTTCAATAAAATGCCTTAAAATGTGAGTTAACAGACTAATAAAGAACCATCATGCATACCAATGCAAAAGCCTTGTGGTAAAGCAAGACGTGTTTTAATCATGTGCTGGTTTACTAGTTCCCTAAATAAAGCCGAGTCAGCAGAATATCTTATCTCTTGCATACATAAATTGACAAACTCCAAGTGTGGCCTGGAGAGCTCCTGGAATTAAAGTTTATCTTGGGACTACAGGTATTAGTTTTCCTGTAGAAAATGGTTGCTTTGGTAGGTAGACTGCAAGGCCTTATGACCCACTTTAGGTCTCTATCCTGCCCTACCCAGCCCGTTCTCCCCAGGCTCCACCCTCAGATCTCCAGGTATTTCCCAACCCAGACAAACCTAGATACCATGGAAATACACTGATAAAAGAAATTTGTGTGGGTTATCATCATCAAGCCAGTTCGCACTAACATTGCTAAGAATGGAGCAAAGGCCAGAAAGGCTAGAAATGTTTGGAAATGGTAGATTGTTTGATGCTTAGGATATATCTAAGCTGCCATTCTTGAGCTCAAGGAACTAGTTGCTTGTGTGGTACTTTGGATTCTGATATACAGTAAATGGGACTGTTCATGTAGAAAATTATTTATTTATTTATTTTAAAACGTTTCTGTGCTGAGTTTCCACCGAATTCAGGGTCCCCAAAGCAGCCAAGATTCCACATGCGAAAACATTTCAAACATTAACAACTTTTTATAATACAAATATATAAAAATCTTTAAAACTATTAAATAAAACATACAAACACATAAAAAGCACAAAAACAAGGAAGAGGGCTAATAAGAGTTAGCGAGGGAATGATAAAGAAAACGAAACAAAAATCTTCATCTACTAGTGGAAGACAATGATAGAGGGAGACAGACGCAATTCCCTGAGGAGACAGTTCCAAAGTTTTGGCACCACAACCTAGAAGGCCCTTTCTCGGGTTGCCACGCATCTAACCTCAGATGGTGGCAGCATCTGAAGCAGGGACCCTGACCAGAGTGGTTGGGTAGGTTCATTGGGCGACTGCCCTTCGGGTATGCTGGCCCCAAGCTATATAGCATTTTAAAGGTCAACTATAGCACCTTGAATATGGCCCACAAGCAAATTCAGAGTTCGTAGAGATGGAACCAGTCTGGAGTGATAAGGCCCCTACAACCCACTCCAGTGTTCTGGTCACAGCATTGTGTGCCAGTTGTAGCTTCTGGACAGTCTTCATGGGCAGTCCCAAATAGAATACATAGCAATCTTGAAGTTAACAAGGCATGCACCCCAGTGGCAATATCTTTCCTGTCTAGGAAAGTCACAGCTGGCTCTCCAGGCTCCCCTGGCCACCACTGCCACCTGTTCATCCAACAGAGGGCCTGGGTTCAGAAGCACCCCCAAGCTGTTAACCTGCTCCTTTAAAAGGAGTGCAACCCCATCCAGAACAGGAGACAGACCTTTCCCCCACCAGTACCGCCTCCATTTTGTCAGGAATAAGTTTCAACTTGCTAGCCCTCATCAATCCCAAAATTGTCTCCAGGCACCTGTTTGTGGTTTCTGCAGCCTCCCTGGGATCTGCTGGAAGTACAAGAGAGAACTGAGTGTGGTTTGCGTACTGGTGGCAACTCGAGAGCCAGCATGGTGTAGTGGTTAAGAGCAGAAGGCTCTAATCTGGAGAACCAGGTTTGATTCCCCACTCCTCTGCCACATGAAGCCTGCTGGGTGATCTTGGGCCAGTCACAGTTTTCTCTCAGAACTCTCTCAGCCCCACCTACCTCACAAGGTGCCTATTGAGGGGAGAGGAAGGGAAGGTGATTGTAAGCCACTTTGAGATTCCTTAGGATACAGAAAAGCAGGATACAAACACCTCTTTTTTAATGTGTGTTTGTATAATGTTGTATAAAGGTGTACATAAATGAAAAGTGTCCTCTAATGATCTGCAAGGAGTCTTTATTCTAGTGCACCATAATTTGTATTTACTCACAACAATGTTGTATTTGCTGATTAAGTATGAAAACTAAAAATGTATGACCAAAACTAAGCTAGGAGGCTAGCCCATTGATGACTCTGTTTTAAAGACATCCTGGCAGACTGGTCTAAACTAAGCACAAATAAAGGAAGCAACTCTGCACAAATGAAATCCTTGACAGAGAAAAGGGGGCTGTTGCCATAAATCACATTAATGGTTTTGCATAAAAATATGATTATTGTATTTATGAACAATTCACTCTTATCAAGAACATCTGAATTCTTTGCAATCTGTGCACTTGATGAAATTTAATTCAGATTTCTTTTGTACTATTTTTGAATCCCACTCCATAATAGTAATTACCATGAGTGTTATTGTGCCTTTGGGTAATAGAATAGGGCCTGCAAATCCCAGACTGCTGTAAAATTAGAAGCTATTTTCCCTTTATGCTTATTAAACTGTGTGATCTACAGTGCAATTTAACTAAAATCCTCACATCACTAATAGTGTTTACACTACGGTATGGTAGGCTCCCCCCCCCCCATGGAATTAGCCGGCAATAATTATAACAGGATTTTTTCCAGAAAATCCAGTCTTTCAAGTTACACCCCCTGCTTTACAGTGCACTGACTCCATTCACCTTTGTTGATATTGGCATATAGCCAAATCCTATGCAACAGTGCTTCTTTTTGCTGGAAGGGTTGAGAATGACAATTGCAATGATACTCATAGAGCCAGCAGCATTCAACTGGATCTAACAGCCAACACACGAAATAGGAGTATTCTTTGGGGGGAGACCTTGGTCATCTTAGGTACCTCAAATATTTGTACATGAACATTCATCTCAGTCTCCTACGAGTCTGTTAATATTGACTTACCACTAAGAAAACCAAAAAACAGTAACTTCTTGTAGTTGGGAGATATCAGTGGCATCCTTCTAAGCATTTAAGGACCACTGAGCTAATGGACAATTAATGCCTAGATGGTCCAACAGTGAGATGGTGAATGAGCTTTGAGAAGCCAAGCACTACAGTCACAGCCAATTAGCAAAGCAGATGATGGAAGTAAACTTTTTATATTAGATCTGAGAGGTTTCCATCAGAAAAAAAGAATAATGTGTGTAAATAGCCTTGGGATCCAATATTGTTTTTTGCACGATGGATGGCTACAGAGACAGTGATATTGCTGGGCAAACACAGGAGGAAAATTGAATGTGAGTTGCTTCTAAAACAGTGTGTTTTCAGATCAGGCTGTTACCTAGTCTCTTGTGGTCTCTTGTAATTTACGACGTCTTTTGACAGCCAGGGAAGACCTGGGAGTAGTTCTCTTCACAAAGACGATCTGGGTAGACGGCTGATTGAACCTCGTAGTCTCATAGGTGGTTTACAAGCCCCCCCCCCTAATGTGACAGGTTGCTGCAGAGCCACCACTCCAAATAAATGTGAGCTTAATGGCTGGAAACCTTGATTATGGGCAGTGCTCAAGTGCTGATTACATGCTACATATCCAGCCTCCTCTTATCTAAGCTTTCGAGCATTTCACAAGGGAAATTACCTCAGAGTAGCTAATGTAGCTCACCATAAGGGATTATTCCCAAGATTCAAGCAAACATTCCTTTGCTAACTTTACATGCTGCCTGCCGTTCTGTTCACCACTCACAGCAGAACCCCAAGCTCGTTTAACAATGATCTGAGTCAGTGCTAAAACTAATTGGGGGGAGAACGTTTTGTGAGAAATATGGATTCCTCAGCCTTTCTGCCTCAGGTTGGGCTAGGAAGAGTGTTTCGATCCAGCTGGTGGATAAAAACAGAACTATTTTGGCAGAAGGGCAAAAGGGGCAGATCAGGCTATTTGACGCTGGAATGGTATCCAGCCACCTTTCTCAAGATGGCAAAGCTCAAGACCTCATTGCAAGCATTGGGAAACTGATAAAGAGTTGGATCCTGAGACTGTCTTCCACAAGGCTGGATCCTATTACTCTCTTTTGCTAAGTTGGATCCCATCACTCTTCTGCTAAGTCTGCCTTCAAGGGAGAAGACTTTCTCCGCTGAATTACCTTTACTGATGGAAAGAACTCTTTCTCTGTTAGAGGAAGTCTTGGTGAAAAGGAGTTATAGGATCCGGTCCAATGTTCTGGAATGTGTAGAACTGGACCGTTTTGTGACTTTCCTTACCTCAGTGAACACCTAGTATTAATGCCATTTGGCTGATCTGTGTGATGATCCTGAAGAAGAACCCTTGAAGTCACAACCAATTCATGGTAACCCCACCTACACGGCATTCCAGGCAAGAGATGAGCAGATGTGGTTTGTCATTGCCTTCCTCTGTACAATGACCCCAGTCTTCCAAGAACCCTACAGGTCAAGTACACATTCTTGCTCAGAAAAAAGAAGGAAGTATTTCAAACTAGAATATCAACATCAGAGCAGGTAATCAAGGAATACGGGAAGGCCAATTCCATGCCACAGTCTTTCAGCTCCAAGGTGTACTGTACTTTGCTATCTAGGACAACTTATTGTTGAGAGCAGGCACAGGGCTTCCAGATCCCACCTTTGCTTACTTTTGTCTCCAGCTGGTTATTCCATTCTGTCAGTGATGCAGTTCCTTGGCTTATCCAGCAATTTTGTAATTGAACAGACTTCTGAATTCCAGCAGATGTGGCCCCAGCTCAGGCTTTATGTCAGGGTTAAAGTCTCTCTCCCTGATTTTCTCTACATATTTGTATCCTGACCAGCCACTCATAGTTGACCTTCCCATTTCTCCTGAGAGCCACTCAAGGTAAACAGGAAGTGAAGATGGGGTGGTATTTGAGGATAAATATACAAAATGGAATCCAACCATTTCCCCAGCACTAGCTGGTCTTTTCTAGTCACGGTGTTTGGCTGACCCACACATGTGGTTGTCTTCAGATGCCACAACCAAGACACAATTTGTTTGTAAGATGAACAAGGCTCAAATGATCCTGGATGATTCAAGGAACTCAGGGCTGCACACATGATATTTTTTCCCTCCACCATTTTATCCTTCAGCAACCCTGTGGAGTCAATTAGGTTGAGAGAGAAAGAGACAGATTGTGGCTTGTTCATTACACTGGAATGAAGTCCTAGCTCATCTGGAGTTAGGAAAAACAAGAACAGCAACATTGTGTTATACAGGTCTTTAAAAAAATCAGAATTTTGGAACTTGGAAGAGCTCATATGTTGAACCAAATGGACTGCACACAAACGTACAGCACCAACAGTGCAGCCCTATACATTTAGTGCGTTTGGACTGGAGCAACTAGGACTGCACTGCCTTAAATGCTTCCTTATAAAATAAAATAAAATCCCTGCTGAGTGGGGTTGCCAGCCACTGACTGGAAACCTACAGGAGTGGGGGGGGCAGATGGGGGAGTGCTGTCAGCACAAGACTGTTGCATCACTTTTTTCGGAAACTCAGAAGTAATGTCATGGAGAGTATCAAGAAAAATTTCGTTATAATTTTTGATCTGGCTGGGGTTGGTGGCAATTTTTACCATAATTGCTTATTTCCAGGTAGGATATTACTGTTTCAGGATTTAAATTAGTATGGTTTCAGCATTTGAGACCATTATTTTCAACAGAGGATGTATAGAGGTTTGAGGCAGCTAAAAGATAATGGCACCAAATTTGCCCAGAATATACTCTTCCCACTAATCTAAAGATCCACCAAATTTCAAATGAATTGGACCAAGAGGGCAATTTGCAGGAAAACCCCCCCCCCCCCCCCCCCTGATTCCCAGCACAGACTCATTTTTCTCCACTGATTCATAAAATGGCGGTCAAGCAGCAGCCGAGCAGGAGAGCTCCAGCCAGCCAAGGCATTATAAAAAAAAAACTGCCTTCATTTCCCTACGTTACAGAGTGGCTGTACTTCACTGAAAATGTCTTACTTCACTGAAAGCTCTGCATTTGCTATCCTAGTTGTGGCCTGTTTGTTTCCTTCCACAAAGTTCAAAAGGCTTCCTTTGCTGACTTCCCCATCTCTTTCTATTAGTCTATCATTATGGCAGATCAACAGAAAGGTATGGGAAGGAAAGCCACTTTTACTTTGTGAAAGGAGACAAACAGGCCACAACAAGGAAGGATACCAAACACAGAGTTTTCTGAGGTAGGATAAGAAATGTTTATTATCAGCCACTCCATAAGAGTAGGGAAATGCTTTCATTTTAGTACATCCTGCCCCAGCTCTCTATTTATCCAGAAGAACAAAAGGGCTCTGCATCCCCCCCCCCCCAGAGGAAGGGTAAGAGAGCTGCACACTCTGGGGCTTGTCTCAAAGAGTGGCTTGTCTCAAAGGATGAAAGCTCTCTGTGCTCTTCTCTTGCAAGGTTCCGATTGGAAAGGAGAAATGCCATTGCTTGAGAAATCAAGGAAGAACATGAGCAGATGCTGCCTGAGCACTCAAAGTCAAAAACAACGTGGATTTCTTCAGGGAGGGTAATTCACTAAGAACCCCAGACTCCTAAAACCATTCTGGAACATCACAGTAATGACCAGAAACAGCCATTTCTTTGTATATCTTCAGCTCAGGTATTTTGTTATTTAGGAATTGCTGGAAACACCATGGCTTTACCATAGAGTTTCCAGTGATTCCTAGAGAGGCATGATGTCACATGATCGTATTAGTATCCTGTAAGTGTTACAGCATGGGATTTAATAATTCATACTAAAGTGCTGTCAAGTCACAACCAGCTTATGGTAACCCCTCTTGGTGCTTTCAAGACAAGAGAGGAATGGAGGTGGTTTGCCATTGCCTGACTCTGCACAGCAATCTTGCTCTTCCTTGGTGGCCTCCCATCCAAATATTAATCATGGCTGACCCTGCTAAGCCTCTGCTATTCAGGCTGCTAGCTGGGTCTTTAGTTGCTCAAATTCTAGAGTTTTACACCAAGCTACATAATGTATACAAATGCAAGTATTGCATCCCTGGCTTTTTAGTAATGAAAGCCAATCTCAGGTAGGGTTGTCAGACACCTCCCCCCAGTGGAGGTCAGGGACTCCTGCTGCCAGGCCCCACCCCCAGCTACCGATCAGCTGGCTGGTGGGGGGACTTACCAAGAGAATGAGAAAGGCCCAGGCTACATTGCTGGTGGCACATGGAAGGTAACATCATCACACTAGTGACATCTGGGCAATGCTCTGGTATCTGGGCAAAAACTCTATGGTAGAAGCCATTTTTACCATAGAGTTTTTGCCCAAATACCAGAACATAACAGTGACATTGCAGCATGATGACATCATTTCCTGTGTGCTGCCAGTGACATGGCATGCGCCTTCCTCTTTCTCCTGGTAAGTTTCCCCTATCCCCTGCTGGTTGCCAGGAGGGCAACCCTAATCTCAGGAGGATTTGATTTTCAGCAATGAGCTGCTTTGTACTCAGATATTTTCCTCTCCAAGCCACTTTCCTCACTGCTCCCTCCCTGGTTTCAGGAGGTTTATTTACAAGTGCAACACTGACGTTGTTCTCAAACTGATCTTTCTACTAGTTACTAATGAACAACCTTATTTTCCCCAAAAAAGATATGTTAGCACTTTATGCAGCATGTAGAAGATAATGTAGGAGGGCCCATGATCTAATCAAAAGAAGATTATTAGGGATATGTCAGTTTGGTTGTTCATTAGCATTTGCAGTTTATAATAAATGTCTTTGTTGTTACAATAGGAACCTGCAGTTTCACAGTTAGAAAAAATGCATGTGATAGCACCCACATTTACAGTGCTATCCTTTCCTTTTATCCAATGAAAGCTCTATGATACATCAGTCTTGAGCAGTAGATAGTTGTTGTTAATCACGTATCAACCAATAGACAAAAGGAGTAAAAAAATTTTTTGCAACTGCTAGAGTTCTTTTTGGATCCCTGTCAGAAAGTAAAAAGGTAACTAAATCATAGGAATATACATCTGAATGAACTTGCAAACACGGTAAAATATAATGCCTCCTGAAATTAGCATACAAAGGACACTCCAGAAGGATAGGTGCTATTGTGCCAATCTTACCTAAGAGACAGGGGCGGATTCATCCTGAATAAGGTAAATGCATGAACCTACCCTTCGTAACTGCCGAGGCGTGAGCATTTAGTCTGGCCAAAATGACCACCTTTAACTAGCTTTGGGAAGACAACAGATAGGTAAACAAGGGAAGAGATTTTGGAGGTGGGATACCAACAAATTGGGATGAACAGGTGTAGGGTGCTCTAAAGGCAGAGCTTTGGTGATTGATTGATTTTACATGATTTCTCACCAAAGCAAATGTTGTATGAAAACCCAGGGCCTGGATAGTGTTAACATCAAGAGCCAACAGTGTCTCAACGACAGTCTTAAACCACACTGACCTATAAGAATCTTTCAGGAGTGCCAGGTAGCCCTTGCTGCTCAAGTATGACTTGATGAACAGTCTAAACGCTTGTAACCAAGTCCTTGCCTCAAGGGAAGGTTGGCCAAGTTCTGAACAGAGACTCGCACTGGCCACACAGCAAGGGAGGTTTAATAATTTTATCAGAAAACATAAAAGAAGATGGTCAATGTTTTCATTTACCAAGACAATCCTTATGGCTACTCCATAAAGGGTAATAGGAATGGCTTTTAAGTTAAAGACTTGAACAGCACCTGGAACATAGTTCCCACCTCCATTTCAAAAAAAGTTTAGTATGCTGTTGGCACAGGTTTTTGCTTTTCTCCTTATCAGTGACTGATGAGGCCCCCATTTTAGGTTAGATGTGAAAAGGATACCCAAATATGAAAACTCTTTCATTTGCTGAATTTCCTCCTCATTCAGATTCCATCTGAACACTGAAGGATCCCCCCCCCTTTTTTTTTTGAGAAAACAACTACTTTAGTTTTCTGGTAGTTTATTTTCCAGCCTTCCTTAAAACAATATTTTGAGAATTTTTTTTAATGATCTCTGTGGACCAACTCTTGTCCAAGAGAGCAGAGCAGTATCATCAGAGTAAAGGAAAATTGGAATATTGCAATTGGCCAAATGGAGTGGATGACAAAGCTCATTAAAGCAAATCAAGAGATCATTCATATATAAGTAGAACAAAAAAGGGCCCAAAAGGCAGCCCTGTCTAGCACCTTTATCAAGGTTAAATGGCTCAGTCAGCTCTCCACCATAGCCACAGCGGACCTGAGCTGTAAGGTCCACATGAAGTTGCTCCATGAGCCATAACAGCCTTTTATCAATTTTGGTGTTTTGCAGCTTTTCCCAGAGTCTTGGTCTAGGGATGGTATCAAAAACTGCTTTTAGATCAATAAATCCTACATAAAGGGTGCCATTTTGGAAATTGGTGTATTTTTCTATTAGATGATATAGGACTAGACAATGGTCCAAGGTTGAACTACCCTCCTGAACCCTATCTCCTCCTGGCCTAGAATATCACACTGTTCAAGCCAATCAGTTAAGGCATCTAACAAATATGAAGAGGATAATTTACCCAAGCAAGGTAATAAACTAATTGGACAATAGCAGCTTGGGTCCAAGCGTTGAGTCTTCTTGAAAATAGGAACTATTATTGTGTGCCTCCAGAATTTTGGGATGACACCGGACATGTATATTTGTGAAAATGGTGGAGCTAGGATCTCTGTCCACCAAGATGGGTTTGATTTGAATAATTCATTTGGGATAAGATCTGCTCCAGGGGCCTTACCTGGATTAAGCCTTCAACTTGAGAAGGGGTCACCTCAGGCCTGTCAGGAAGAGGGCCATCGGGTTCAAATATCTCAGAAGTAAGACGTTCACTCGGAGTAACAAACAGGTTTTAAAAATATGACTCCCAGACCTCTGGAAGAATACAGAAGGAATACTGCTATATGCTCTTGTGCCCATATTAATAATTGCCCAAAATACCGAGTTGTTAGTTTTTACAGCCAAATGAAACATCTCCAGTTTCTACATAAGTTCTCCTTCTTCTTATGCTTTATTAGATCTCTATAGTATCTCTTAAGAGACAAGAATTCCCTCAGAACAAGTATGGTGTTATTGCTCTTTAACTCCCTATGTTTTCATTGTAGTTCTCTTTTGATAAATATGCGCTCTTTATCAAACCATGTCCTAGAATTCTTGGGGACCAGGGGCCTCACAAAAGGAGCACTTCTTGGGAGGCCATCATATCTTGGGCCAAGCGAGCAACATTGTCATTCCAGTGGATGTGACACAGGTAGTTTTGATTCTGGGATGTAGAGTCTTCCCAGATAACAGAGAGTTTGACATAAGACACATTCATGTGAAAACAATAGGGAGATGATCACTGCCTCAAAAGGATGGAACTCCCAGGAAGCTGGCCACTGAGCTGAGATCAGAAGAAACAATGAAATAATCTATAACACTAGCTCCCTTGAAGCCCAAGAAGGTATAATCCCCACTTGGATTGATTCTCTGGCCATTCAAAATTACTAAATTCCTTTGGATAGCAAAAGTGGCCAACCTCAAGCTGTTGGCATTTATTACAACTTCTTTTGATGACCGACAAAACCACTATGGACTAAGGAAATTGTCATTGTTAGGACCATACATTTTTTGAATTAAATTATCATCATCATCCCCTATTCTTGCATTAAAATCACCTGCTAGGAGGAATGAGCTTTTGGGAGGTTGCTTTTAGTTTTATTGAATATTTCATCCAACAAGGCCCAGTTATCATTCAATTCATGTGAAGGTTCAGGTGGCAGACATACTGTGAATGAAATTATGGAATTATAGAATAGGACCCCAGTGTTAGCTTAACTACTAAAACAAAATTCTGTGGTATAATCATTTCAGAATCATGAATGGACAATGACGTAGATATTTGACATGATAGCCCACCTCAAGGATGGCCCAAAGGGCCATTTGATGCACGCTGAAAGTAAGCTAAATAGCCAGGATAATATATCTCCTCCACCATCCATGTCTCCTGGATAAATATAATATAAAAAATGGATTAGAATTTCCTGGTGTCCTCTCAAGAAACCTTGGAAGACTAGCCTGCCACATTCCAGTTTAACATTCTTGTGGCAGGAGACAAGTAAGCCAAGGGCTGGGTAATTCGGTCAGCACTGGGGTTAACAAAATGAAGGAAGGAAGGAAGGTAACTCTCTCCTGGTAAACACATAAAACATCAGTTAAAATCAGGTTATTATGGTGGGTTCCAGGATGAGTTCCCCCTCTCTTTCCAGACAAGACACATGTGGATAACTATTTATGTGGGGAGGTATTTCACAGGAGGAATGTTTAGATGGGCAGGAATTAGTTTCCTTCATAGAGTTAGATTGGGGCTGGGTTTCCAGTTTTAATAACTTGTTGTTACTGTTCTTCTCTACAAGAATGAGGTGAACCGAACTCCCACACCATCACTAGCCTGGTTCTTAGTAATCAGCTTCAAATTTTCTTTAAGATTCTCTAGCCTATCAATGATGTTACTCTGTTCCACTTTTGGCAAGACACAAAAAGACTGCATTAGGCTGGAGTCTGCCCTATCAACTGGCTCATTCTTTAATAAGTTTGAAAATGTGGAAGAGATTTTTAGGGTGTTTTTTTTCTGAATATAATTCTAGAAACTTTTATCAAACATAGGTGGAAAACTTAGAAATGTTTCCCATTAAGAACAATAGAAATGGAGAAAGATCACAAACATGAACACATGCAACAAGAAACATAATAATAATAAACCCTACACCAGCATGGTGTAGTAGTCAGAGTACCAGGCTAGGATCTGGGACACCCAGGTTCAAATCCCCACTCTGCCATGAAAGCTCGCTGGGTTACCTTGGGTTGGTCACATACTTTCAGCCTAACCTACCTTACAGGGTTGTGGCAATAAAATGCAGAAGACAATGACATATGCCATTTTGGTTCCCATTGGGGAGAAAGGCAGGCAAAAATGAAGTAAATACAAGATAATGGCATGTCTGAAATGAAAATTACAGGTATGGAAAAATGAGCACCAGATGTTTTCGAGCACAGGCATAATATTAGTGATTTGATCAAGACATCTGTTTGCATCTTCTGTTGATTTTCAGAATCACCTCTTGCTACACATTTTTTACATTAGATACTTAGCAGTAGCCAAGCAACCCTGCTTACTGCAGCAGGAGAGCTGCTGGTACTAGAGAGATCCTGTCACTGTACTGTGAAGGAATACATTTCTCTGACTCATTTGCCTTATTGTTCTGATAAAAAATGGTCCTTCGCATTGCACATTTTTATCTGCAACATTAACTCTAGCATTTTCTGCTGTCCATCATTTATAAGAAGGATTTTGAAAAATATTGATTTATTGTCACAATAACAAACTCACTGACTACTTTACAACCCTAGTATATATAATCTATTTCATCATCCTGGTGTTTGCCTGCGTGCAAAGGTGGCCTTATCCAATGGGTAATGGGGCAGCAACCTTGAGCCTCATGCACAGGGGGCTAGGTACCATGGCCCAACCACTTGAAGGAAGGGGGAAAAGAAGAGGAGCTGGCTCCTCCTGCCATTGGTACCTGCTCTGTCTGGAAGTTGGGGAGCTGGGTTCTGGGAATAGCAGTGGCTCCCACTCACCTCACATGAGGCAAGGACAACCCCTTGTTTGATCCTGGTGGAGAAGCTGGCAGGGCAGTGGTAGAGATTCTGGACTTTTTGCCCATAGCCCCAGAATCACTAAGACCACCCCTGCCAGTATGGCATACTGGTTATAGGGTTGGTTCCAGCCAGCTTTTTCATGCAGTCTCCTCTCCCTACTGCAGCCTCTGTCTACATGGGTTTTGTCCATGTGATTTATTTATTTATTTCATTTATACTTTTATACACGGTGGGGACCCCAAACATCTTACACTGTTGTCTCTTCCTCCATTTTCTCCTTTGAGGAAGGCTAGGCTGAGAGTATGTGACCGCCCTGAGTTCACCCAGCAAGCTTCATTGACAGAGTGAGAATTTAAACCTGGGTCTCTCTTTCTCTCAGTACTGATCCTCAGCATAGCTGTTTTGGAGGTTTGCCCCTTCTCAACAGCAGAAAAGCTGGTTGGATCCAACCCATTTTTTAACTAGGAGCCGAGAGACCAAGGGTCCAATCCCCACTCACCATGAAACCTCGGGTCAGTCATTGTCTCTCAAACTAACCAATCTCATGGATAGATCTTAATCAAGTTGCCCCTTAGAGGCCAACAAGAGTTTTGCAGTTTGAGCTTTCAAGAGCCAAAGCTCCCTTCGTCAGCTACATTAGATATTTCTATCTGACAAAGAGAGATTTGACTCTTGAAAGCTCATAGAGAAAGAAAGAGAGAGAAAAGGAGGGGGGGGGGGCTTATCCCAAACAAATAAATCAAGTACCTGAAAGGTTAGTTACATACAAAGTAAACGACCAATAACTAAAAACTATAATTGTAACTTAAATATTATCAAAATACATATATTTATTATCAATTAGTTAAAAACAATTGTGGGCCCTGTTGTAGCCTCAATACAGAATAAACAGGTACGATATACACAAGTGGTTTTCTTCAGTGGTCAAGCAATGTTTGTACGTATAGGCTCAATGATACAATAATAAGACAATAAGTTAATCAATGTAGGACCAAAAAAGGAGTTTCATAGCTACAATCAATTGACGCAAGGCCTGAGAATATTGAGGTTCTGTATAATATTACTATTGTAAGCATTCCTATTTTGGTCCAGAAGATACAATCAAATCAGAGCCAATGTACCAAAATGTTATGGTACAACAAAATAGGAAGGCTTACAATAGTAATATATACCTGACCGTGACACAAGGCGATACTCTATGAGGCCTCTGAAACAACCTCATAATGTGGTTGTTCAGACAAAATAGATGAGGGGAGAGAACCATGTCTGTCCTCTTGGCTCATTAGAAGAAGAGCAAGGTAAAAATAAATAATAGTTTTCAATTATATTTGCTAGTAAGCCTACCTTGGCCCCGAAAGAAATATCTGTATTGTTTCCTATAGTCCACATATAACTCTGCATAAATTCAAGCGACTGAAGAGTGATGACCGTGGATCTCAGCAGGAGGGTCTGTGGCTCAGTGGTAGAGCATCTGCTTTGAATGCAGAAAGTCCCAGGTTCTATCCCCGGCCTTGACACCCCATCGAGCTGTTGTCAGTCAAAGTGAACAATACTGACCTTGACGGGCAGTATAAGGCAGCTTTGTGTGAGGTGATTCACACAAGCAACAGTTGTCTTGAATTCTAGGAGCAGCTCCTTCTGAAAGCTGCTCCAAAAATTCAGGAGAACTTTGGGACTTTCTCTAGTATTGCACAGTGCATGGAATTTGGAGAAAGAGAACAGGACAACTCTGACTGTTACATACACAGTGACACTCTATATTCTCATGAAATTTCAAACTGCAGCCATCCTGGCACGCATGAGGTCATTGAGTTAGCACCTTCTTTCTCACAAGATCTGTCTTTGCCTCTTTCCTTGTCCCTCCTGCTAATGAATACATGCTTGAATTTCGTGCTGTGGATAGCGGGGGAGGGAAGGCAAACTGCTGGGTATGTCTGATAAGGTATCTGGAAGCAGGGCATCTTGATTCAAGGCCTCTGGCATGTTGCTGTCTGGAAATTGTTCTGTTTAATGTCACCTTATTTTATAATCCATCTGTTGCGGACTGATACAGAGTTTGACTGTCTCAGTAGGATCCGTGTTTTATTTAAGTATGCTTTCATACTAAGAGGAAAGTTTAACAATTTGTTTTAACTTGTGCTCTAGTATAACCTCATTCCTTCCAACCAGCTGTAAGCTATTGCAGAGGGCTGTACTCTGGGATTATTTAACTACTTGCTCTGAAGCCATCCCATACTCTTCAGTGTAGCAGCTTTTGCAGAAGTGATTTGAGGACTGGCCGCATAGTCCCATCAAGGATGTCTGGCACACAGAAATTGTGCTCTGCGTTCATTTGGATGTTTGTGCTCACTACCACTCCATGTCCATTTTTTCCATGCTCACTGCTCCTGTTTTCCTGTAATTGTGGAGCATGCAATCAGGGGTACACTGGTTTCTGTCACATGATCACAGGCATAAATAAGTCACATTGTGACCTAACTGTGTGCATGCATGACCCAATGGCATTGTGTTGAAGAAAAGTAGTGGCAGTGGTGTGCTTCTGAGCCACATTGCGTTGCATAGGAATGTAGGCTTTAACTGCTCATTTTGGTTCCAGTAACTTCAGCAGAACTTCAGGCTGAATTTAACTGGACTGTGCCAAAGGAATGTAAGGGCAGATTCACGTGTTTCAGAGTACAGTGTGGGATCCCCATCCTGTATAACGATCAGATATGAGCTGTGGATTCCTCTCAGTCCCAATGCACAGGGTGCCTGATTCAGGTCATGACCACAGTGCTACTGAATCCCCCCCCCCCATTATACCTGCACTCTGTGTCATGCCTAATATGGTATACTTATTCAGATTTTCTGTTCCTTGGCTCCATCATCAACCAAAAGGGAGACCGCAATCATGCAAGATGATCTCCAGGAAGAGTCCCCCCTGACGTCTTCAGGGAGCCCATTTCATGGAGCCAGAGCTACGATGGAAAAGGCCTGGGCTCTGGTCAATGCCAGACAGGACACCCTAAGTGGTGGGATAGCTAACAATTGGCTGATTGATGACCATAGTTGGTGTGTAGGAACATATGGAAGGAGATGGTCCTTCAAATATGCATGTTCCAGGTTGTGAAGGGCTTTAAAGGTCATAACCATCACCCTGAATTGAACTTGGAAACAGACTAGCAACCAATGTCACTGTTTCAAAATGGACAACGTATGTCCCCAGAAGCCTCTGACAATAGTTTGACTGCCACATTCTGGACCAGTTATAGTTTCTGGGCTGTCTTCAAGGGCAGCCCCATATAGAGTGCATTGCAGTAATCCAGCCATGAGGTTACAGAAGCATGGATCAGCATGGCCAGATCAGCTGAGTCTAGGGAACAAGAGAGTTGGTGAATCAGATGCAGCTGATAGAAGGTGCTCCTGGCTTTTCAAACAGCAAGGCAGGGTCCATGAGCACCCCCAAGCTCTTAAGTGGCTCTAAAAAAGCCAACATCACTCCATCTAGGACAAGTGGATTCAATCCCTCTAGAATATCAGCCTTCTGTCAGCTATGCTGCCATGGGGGTAGGGAGGTTTAGTTTGTCTTCTAATTTCCTTTGCATTCCTTCTGTGCTTCTTTGCTACTACAATGCTTATCTCTAAGTATTGCAGGTGGGGATGTTGATGTCTAGTTTTCTTGGGAACAGAGCATGAGAGTTTTGTTCCCAGCTTCAGCGCTAAACGGCTGAAGCTCTATCTCCCACGCGCGGGAGGGTAGCTAATTGGCCAGGGCAGTGGGGGGAGGGTGCATACGAATTCCCTATATCCTATTATGCCCATGGGCAGCTGTCATTCTTAACAGTGCCTATGTTAATGCATCTATAGCTCTTCAATAAAGTATTACCTTTCCTGATAAGCATGTACTACGTTGTTGGCTGTGGGTTCTGACACCTTTCCAATCAGCATTAGCTCTGTCTTGTCTGGATTCAGTTTCAATTTGTTCTGCCCTAGCCAGCTGACCACAGCCTCAAAGCACTGGTTCAGAACCAAGATGGATGTGTCTTGAGGATTTGATGATGAAATATAGAAAAATAGAAGATGAATATAAATATCTGCATATTTATGACATCCAACCCCTAAACTCTGGATAATCTCATTCAGCAGTCTTTCTCTCTCTCTCTCTCACACACACACACAAAGAGCATGGATGACGGAATAGAATTCTGTGGCACTCCACAAGATCAATTCCACCCAGTTGATTCTGCACCTCTGGTAAAGACTCTGAGTCAGCATGAAATCACCTCACCCTTAATAAGAACATAAGAACTTAAGAGAAGCCAATGTTGGATCAGGTCAAAGGCCCACCTAGTCCAACACTCTGTCACATTGTGGCCAAAAATACCAGGTGCCATCAGGAGGTCCACCAGTGGGGCCAGGACACTAGAAGGCCTTCCACTGTTGCCCCCCCCAGCACCAAGCACTTGCCCCAGAGTTCCTATCTATACCTTGTGTCTAATAGCTACTGATGGACCTCTGCTCCATATGTTTATCCAATTCCCTCTTGAAGCTGTCCATGCTTGTAGCTGCTGTCACCTCCTGTGGTAGTGAATTCCATGTGTTAATCACTATTTGGGTGGAGAATAGGATTGCCAAGTCCTTACCTGTTGCAGAGCGGGGGAGTCCAGTCTCAGAGTTTTCCCTCAGATGATTATGGCCCCGCCCCCAACGTGCCCGACATGATTGCGTCACTTCCGGGTGATGTGCTGATGCCGGACATGTCATCTGCTTTGGGGGTGGGGTTCTCCCGGGGCCCGATCCGCCGCTGGCAAGTAATGGGCCTCTCAGGCGGGGGTTTCCCCGCCCCCCGGGGGGACTTGGCAAGCCTAGTGGAGAAGTACTTCCTTTTTTCCGTTCTAACCTGACTGCTCAGCAATATTGTGAAAAAGGGAGAAAAGTACTTCTTTCTCTACCTGCTCTATCCCATGCATAATCTTGTAAACCTCTATCATGTTACCCCTCAGTCATCATTTCTCCAAGCCTTAACCTTTCTTCATAGAGAAAGTGTTCCAACCCTTTTATCATTCTAGTTACCCTTTTCTGTACTTTTTCCAGTGCTATAATATCCTTTCTGAGGTGTGGTAACCAGAATTGCACACTGTATGCCAAACAAAGTTGCACCATCTCCAATTTAAACCAGTGGATAAGAACGGAGTGGTCAACCATATCAAAGGTTGCTGAGAGGTCCAACAATATCACCAGGGAAGATTGTTTTTTGACAGGATATATGGGAGGTCATAAATTCATAGGGTCACCATAAGTTGGAAGCAGCTTGACAGCACATAACACACACAGCTGCCTGCAATACTAAAACTGGTCCTTTTCTACCAGTATAGGGGGGCATCAACAAAGGGTTTAGTGCCACCTAACGGTATGGTATTTCAAACAGAAATGAACAATATAGATAAGTGAATTAATTTTGAATGGGTTGTGACCATTTTCTTCTTGGCAAATTTTTTGGGATCAGATTTGATAAGAAGGTTATATGATGACGTACTTGTGGGTTCAGTTGGCTCACAATCATTGGGTCTTTTGGCCATTGACATTCATACATCTGGGAATGATCAAGGTGGCAGGGGGAGCTCTCAGCCTATGAGGACGCTTTTGTTTGTGGGAAACATTTCTGTTAAAAGATGAAGATGTATTAGAAAAGTTTATGTTTTCCCAGGATGATATGCAGCAGGAGAAGCAAGGGAACATTTCTAAAAAAGCTGTGCATTTGGAAGCCAAGAGAATCTTTCCTAAACTGTGTTAACTTGGGTATCTTGGCTGTTGCATCCAATGTGAACAATCATTACAAACTCTTTAGCTCTAAAGCAAGCCCTTTTATTGTAATTGTTATGCGAGGAGTCTTCAAATAATTGCAGTTTAATTGGATGATGATTTTTATTCATCACTGGGACTCAAGGCAGATTACAAGTATGATTTTTTTTAAAAACAACCTTTTCAGCCAATCGGTCAGTAAATATGGTACAAAATATGGTAACATCTGCCAATCAGTTAGTAGATTTCAAGACAACATCATTTGAATCTAACAGCAAAGATTCCTAGAAGGACCAAATAATGCACTTGGGCTGCATTATTGTAGAAGAGGAAGAAGGGACAATGACACTATCTTTTTAGGCAGGAATACTGCTGTAACTCGGACTCCACAGCACCTGGTACCAAAAAAGAATTTTATTAGAACATAGGCAAGGCCTGGTTTGGGCCCTGCTAGGCCATAACCAACCATAGCCAGCAAACCAACAACCCAAGTGAAAAGTGAAACTAAAGTTTACCTTAAGGGATCATGTTAAAATAACTCTCCCATACAATAAGGGGGCATCAACAAATTCACGACTGCCCAGTATATAACAAAGATGATCAATGTAGGAAAGACTATTCCTAATAAACATCACCTCCTAAGCTGAACCATTACACCATAGGTTTGTTCCTTCTACATAAATGCCCTCCTGAACAATTCTGTTTTGCACATTTTGTAAAATGATAGAAGTGTGGAGGCCTTCCTAATAGCTTCATGAAGACCATTCCACAGCGTGGAAACCACCACACGGAATGTGCATGAGCAGGCAGTTGCTGATTTTACCTGTTTGCAGTAGGGTTGCCAGCCCCCAGATCCAGGTGGGGGTTCCAGTCCATGCCCGGTCAGCTGGCCAGTAGGGGAAGCCCCACCCCCAAGCCCTGCCTCCAAGCTGTGGCCACCCGTGGCCACCCCTCTCCCTCCTTGCTAAAAGATTTAAAGGGCTTCAGCTGATTGGGGGGAGCACGTGGCCCGCCAAACAGCTGGAGGGCCCTTTAAATCTTTTGGCAGGGAGGGAGAGGGGCTGTTGCTGGCCATAGCTCAACTGGAAAAAAGACCCTTTAAAGGGTCTTTTTCCCAGCAGGGTGGGAGCCACAGCATGTGTGGGGCTCATTTCCTAGCAGCAATTCACCGCTTGGGATTCAGGCCTCTGTGCACCACCCTGAATCACTGCCCTGAGCCGCCACCGAAATCGCCACCCCCTGGAACACCCCCCAGATCTTCCCACTGGATTGGCAACCCTAGTTTGCAGGGTGGCACTTCAGAGGGCTTTGCTCAGATGATCAGAGCTGTTGCAGTGGAACGTTGCAGGAGAGGCGTTCCTGCTGCTGAGTGGGTCCAGTGCCTATAAGGGCTTTGTAAGAGAAAGCTACAACCTTGAATTGAACCCAGTAACTGATCAGTAAGCTGGATCCAGTATCACAAGTATCATGCTCTTAATTGAGTCAGTGAGATCCAGCTGGTCCCCATAAGAAGTGGGGAGAACCGTGTCCTTCCCAGCCGACATTACCTCCGTCTTGTCAGGATTCACTTTCAGCTTGTTTATCAACAGCCATTTAACTACAGCCTCTACTGCATCACCAGACAATCTCAATAAAGAAATATAGTACTGTCATAAACATAATTCTAAAATGATGAGTTATTTCTCCTAAGGGCTTTGCCTAGAATGTACACCTCAGTTTTTCTAATGGCAGGGGAAATATTGGGTAATAATAATGGGTAAGGCAACTGTAAGACAAGCCCTGCTAGATCAGACCAGGTTCAGCTAGTCCAGCACTGGGTGTCCAACAGTGCTAATCTTAATGTTTCTGGGAAGGAGATGAAGTCAACAGCTTCACCCTGTGGTACTCAGAGGTACATTACATGTGCACCTCCAGGTTCCGTTCGTCTTCATGTCTAATAGCTGTTGATAGACCTATTCTTCCTGAAATTATCCAACCCTCTTTCAAAGCCATTTAAGCTAGGAGTCACCATGACATCTTGTTGCAGTGAATACCATAAGTTAATTATACATTACAAAGTAAAGCTTCCTTTTCTCAGAGCTGACATTACAGCCAGTGAGTTTGGTTAGATTTTCCTCGGTTCTAGTATTATGAGAAGGCAAAAAAAAATCCTATCCGTTTTTTGTAAACAATGTATAATTTTATAAACCTCTGTCATACCCTTACTAATTGTGTTTACGAATAATCTCCAAGAACCCAGAAGAGGTTTTACACTCTTGACTTTCCTTTTCTTTTTCATGGGGAGGGGCCATGGCTCAGTGGTAGAGCATCTGCTTTGCATGTAGAAAGTCCCAGAGACAATCCCTGGCATCTCCAGTTAAAAGATCTGGCAGTAGGTCATGTGAAAGACCCTCTGCCTGAGTCCCCGGAGAGACGCTGCCAGTCTGAGTAGACAATGCTGACTTTGATGGACCAACGGTCTGATTCAGTATAAGGCAGCTTCATGTCTTCATGTGTGTGTTCAACTATTCCTAAAGTTTGGGTAACTTCCTTCATCTTGAAATTAAATTTATAACAATGTTGAGCTCCTCAATAGCAATATGATCCTAATCAGTTTGAAAACATTTCCATCTTCCAGCTGATCCTGGGAATCAGTCACAGGTGGACTGGGAAGTTAGCCAGGTAACTAGCTGAGCTGCCAGTGGTGAGAATAGGCTTGCCTGCCACATTCTCACATGTTGTGTTGTTTGGTCCAGCTGAGCAGTCCCCTGGAAAGTGTCACAGAAATTTCCCAGTTTAGACCTAGCCAGTGGTAGAGGAGGAGAATCTGATCCAGCCACTGTCATTGCTGCCAGCCAGAAATAAGTGGCCCCAGCAGGCCCGTAATCTGCGTGGGGGCCTCCCCGTTGGTTTTGTGGGCCCCCTCCCCTGCTCCCCCCTCCCAAATCAGCGCTGCCGCTGCAGCTGCCTCCTTCTCTGGCCCTGACTGTCAGGATCCCGGCTCCAGCCACAGCCCTTCCTGCCTTGGCGGCGGCCTGCCTATCGCTTCCCACCCCCGCCCCCGGCGGCCCCGCGTTGCGTCTCGGAGGTGCGCGGGCGGCGGAGGCGCTGCCTGTTGCTGCCGGGGTCGCCTTGCCTCTCCTTTCCTCTCGGGCTGCGGCGACTGCAGAGAGTTCCATCGTCCTCCGGCCGGTCAGCCCCCGCTTTCGGGCGGGTGGGGAGCCGGGCCCGCCGCCGGGGGTGGGTGGGAAGCGACAGGCGGGTCGCCGCCAAGGCAGGAAGGGCTGTGGCTGGAGCCAGGACCCTGACAGTCAGGGGCAGAGAAGGGGGGAGGGCATTACGCCACTCCCGGTGATGTGTGTGTGGCGCGCGCGCACACTCACACACACTCCGCTCCCCTTTCCCCAGGGCCCCCCCACTAGGAGGGCTTTAGCTATGGCCCTGGGCCCCAGTACCACTGCCAGTGTTCTTTAGACTCAAACCAGCTTGCTCCTAGCCACCAGTGGTCCTCTGGGACAATATAGCACCCAGAACTTTCTTAGACCAGACTAAGGTTGCCAGGCAACCGGCAGGAGACTGGGGTGGGGACCTGGGTTATGGGCATCAGCAGCAACGTGATGTCACTTTCAGATAAAACCCAAAAGTGACATCATGCCTTTCTAAAAACCACTGGAAACTGTATCCTAAAACGATAGAGTTTTCAGCAATTCCTAGAGAGGACAAACATCACCTTTGGGGTTCTCTCAGAAGTGACATCAGTCCTCTCTAGTGTAATGTATTCAGATGCTGCCCTGAATGCATTAGGAGGTATGTAAATCCTCCCATAGAGAAGCCATGCAAAGCTTCAAGCTTCGGCAGGGATTCGCGCCGAAAAGTATTGTGGCCAATCAGATTTGAATGTATGTAAGCGGGACCGCTTATGATTGGTCGTTCATGCGCACAACCTGATAGGTTGGTTTAATGTACAGTAGGTGTGGCTACATTAGCCCGGAGTGTTTAAATACCGAGCAGCTGAAATGGACAAGCTGTTCGGGCTATGAGGAGTTGTACCGTGTCAGAAGAAGTCGATTGAAGAGCTGAATAAACCTGAGTTTTCTGAAATCACTCTCTGACTACTTTGTTAAGTACGGACTTAACAATTGGCGACGAGGATGGGATCCAGGAGTGGGTAGGCAGCCCCGCTGGTCCCGACCCAACGACGGACAACCAAGAGCAGCAGCTCGCCGTGGCAGAGCAGCGACAGGCACCACAAGCACCGGTGGCAGCGATCGCAGCTATGGCCAATAGCCCGAAGTTCGAGGCATTCGAACCAGCGACCGAGGACTGGGACGCCTACCTGCTGAGGTTCGGGTTCCACCTTGAAGCGAACGACATCACTACGGAGGAGAAGAAGCGAGCCACCCTCCTGAGCTCTTGTGGCAAGAGCGTGTTCGATGTCGCCAGATCCCTGGTGGCACCAGTAGACATCGGTACAGTGCCGTTCAAAGAGCTGACTGAAAAGTTGAAGGCACACTTCTCACCGCAACCGTCGGAGATCACAAGCCGGCACGCGTTCTTCAAGAGGAACCAAGCGCCCAACGAGACCGTGTCCGATTTTGTAGCGGCTCTACGTAAAGCGGCCAGACCGTGTAACTTCGCCGACGTAGAGGAGGCCCTGCGAGACCGGCTGGTGTGTGGCATGCGGGACGAGCGACTGCAGCAGCGCCTGTTCGCAAAGGCGAAATTGACCTGGGCCGACGCCTACAATGAAGCCATCGCAGCGGAGACAGCGGACAAATCGACCCGTGAGGTGCGTCAGCGTCTGGCTGCAACAGAGCTACGCGTCCACCACCAGGGGTCCGAGGGAGAGCGTGAGAGCGCGGCTGAAGACGTCTGCGCTGTGAAAGGGCCTGCGAACCAGCGGACCCAAGTGAGGACTTCGCCCACTCCTCCTTGCACCGGCTGTGGCGGCAAGCACTCCAGAGAAAGCTGCTGGACCAAGGACGTCGACTGCAGAGCATGCGGAAGGCGGGGCCACATCGCTCGTGCTTGCAGAGCGCCAAAAGTTTCAACGCCCTCAAACAAGCCCAGGAAGCAACGTTCCCGAGCCACACAGCATGAAACCAGCTGCCAGGTCGTACGATCAAGCGCACCTTCGGTCCAACGAATCGGAGGCACAGGCAAGATCAACGTGACGGTCCATCTAGACGGCGTTCCGTGTGGCATGGAGGTCGACTCGGGATCGTCGGTGACCGTGATTTCGTCCAAGTCGTGGCAGCAGTTGTTCCCCACCAGGAGTCGTCGCCGGCTGAAGCCAGCAGACACACAAGTGTCCGACTTCCAGGGCAAGCGTATACCTCTGGCAGGGAGGGATACGTTTGAAGTTGAGTTTAAGGGGAAACGGGCGACCCTTTCATTGTTGGTGGCTGAGGGGGACAGAGTGAATTTGCTGGGGCTTGACTGGTTTGAACCGTTGGGAATTGCTATTTCTGGCATTAATAGTGTAACGAAGAATAAATGGGCTGTACTGTATAAGGAATTTACTGATGTGTTTGGGGGTGGCCTGGGAAAATATACGGGACCCCCAGTAGCGTTTGAACTTGATCCTGCCGTGAGGCCGGTTCGCCTCAAGTATAGGAAGGTTCCTATTCCCCTTAAGCCCAGAATTGAAGCAGAGCTGGACAAGCTCATCGAGCAGGGCGTGTTAGAGCCAGTTCCCTTCAGTCGGTGGGAGACCCCCATTGTAACCCCTGTTAAGCCGGACGGGTCAGTACGCATCTGTGCTGACTACAAATGCACCATAAATCGGGCATTGCAACAGCACTCGTACCCAGTACCGGTAATTAGCCATGTCTGGGCATCGTTGGGGGGGGGAAAAGTCTTTGCGAAGTTCGACTTGGCCCAGGCTGACCAGCAGCTTCCCGTGACCAAGGAAGCTGCTGAAGCACAGACCATTGTGACACACAGGGGGGCGTCCAAATTGGAGCCTGTTTACTTTGAACGCCCCCCTGTGTGTCACAATGGTCTGTGCTTCAGCAGCTTCCTTGGTCACGGGGAGCTGCTGGTAAGCCTGGGCCAAGTCGAACTTCGCAAAGACCTTTCCCCCCCCCAACGATGCCAAGACATGGCTAATTACCGGTACTGGGTACGAGTGCTGCTGCAATGCCCGATTTATGGTGCATTTGTAGTCAGCACAGATGCGTACTGACCCGTCCGGCTTAACAGGGGTCACAATGGGGGTCTCCCACCGACTGAAGGGAACTGGCTCTAACACGCCCTGCTCGATGAGCTTGTCCAGCTCTGCTTCAATTCTGGGCTTAAGAGGAATAGGAACCTTCCTATACTTGAGGCGAACTGGCCTCACGGCAGGATCAAGTTCAAACGCTACTGGGGGTCCCGTATATTTTCCCAGGCCACCCCCAAACACATCAGTAAATTCCTTATACAGTACAGCCCATTTATTCTTCGTTACACTATTAATGCCAGAAATAGCAATTCCCAACGGTTCAAACCAGTCAAGCCCCAGCAAATTCACTCTGTCCCCCTCAGCCACCAACAATGAAAGGGTCGCCCGCTTCCCCTTAAACTCAACTTCAAACGTATCCCTCCCTGCCAGAGGTATACGCTTGCCCTGGAAGTCGGACACGTGTGTGTCTGCTGGCTTCAGCCGGCGACGACTCCTGGTGGGGAACAACTGCTGCCATGACTTGGACGAAATTACGGTCACCGACGATCCCGAGTCGACCTCCACACCGCACGGAACGCCGTCTAGATGGACCGTCACGTTGATCTTGCCGGTGCCTCCGATTCGTTGGACCGAAGGTGCGCTTGATCGTACGACCTGGCAGCTGGTTTCATGTTGTGCGGCTCGGGAACGTTGCTTCCTGGGCTTGTTTGAGGGCGTTGAAACTTTTGGCGCTCTGCAAGCACGAGCGATGTGGCCCCGCCTTCCGCATGCTCTGCAGTCGACGTCCTTGGTCCAGCAGCTTTCTCTGGAGTGCTTGCCGCCACAGCCGGTGCAAGGAGGAGTGGGCGAAGTCCTCACTTGGGTCCGCTGGTTCGCAGGCCCTTTCACAGCGCAGACGTCTTCAGCCGCGCCCTCACGCTCTCCTTCGGACCCCTGGTGGTGAACGCGTAGCTCTGTTGCAGCCAGACGCTGACGCACCTCACGGGTCGATTTGTCCGCTGTCTCCGCTGCGATGGCTTCATTGTAGGCGTCGGCCCAGGTCAATTTCGCCTTTGCGAACAGGCGCTGCTGCAGACGCTCGTCCCGCATGCCACACACCAGCCTGTCTCGCAGGGCCTCCTCTACGTCGGCGAAGTTACACGGTCTGGCCGCTTTACGTAGAGCCGCTACAAAATCGGACACCGTCTCGTTGGGCGCTTGGTTCCTCTTGAAGAACGCGTGCCGGCTAGCGATCTCCGACGGTTGCGGGGAGAAGTGTGCCTTCAACTTCTCCGTCAGCTCTTTGAACGGCACTGTTCCGATGTCCGCTGGTGCCACCAGAGACCTGGCGACATCGAACACGCTCTTGCCACAAGAGCTCAGGAGGGTGGCTCGCTTCTTCTCCTCCGTGGTGATGTCGTTCGCTTCGAGGTGGAACCCGAACCTCAGCAGGTAGGCGTCCCAGTCCTCGGTCGCTGGTTCGAATGCCTCGAACTTCGGGCTATTGGCCATAGCTGCGATCGCTGCCACCGGTGCTGGTGGTGCCTGTCGCTGCTCTGCCACGGCGAGCTGCTGCTCTTGGTTGTCCGTCGTTGGGTCGGGACCAGCGGGGCTGCCTACCCGCTCCTGGATCCCATCCTCGTCGCCAATTGTTAAGTCCGTGCTTAACAAAGTAGTCAGAGAGTGATTTCTAGCCCTGAGCCGAGTCCACCTAGACGGTCTCAGAGAACGAGACGAGCGCCTTCCTACCTGAGCGATTATGATTGTTCGTAGTTGTTTTTGCTTAGGGGGGAGGGATTTGTAATGTATTCAGATGCTGCCCTGAATGCATTAGGAGGTATGTAAATCCTCCCATAGAGAAGCCATGCAAAGCTTCAAGCTTCGGCAGGGATTCGCGCCGAAAAGTATTGTGGCCAATCAGATTTGAATGTTTGTAAGTGGGACCGCTTATGATTGGTCGTTCATGCACACAACCGGATAGGTTGGTTTAATGTACAGTAGGTGTGGCTACATTAGCCCGGAATGTTTAAATACCGAGCAGCTGAAATGGACAAGCTGTTCGGGCTATGAGGAGTTGTACCGTGTCAGAAGAAGTCGATTGAAGAGCTGAATAAACCTGAGTTTTCTGAAATCACTCTCTGACTATTTTGTTAAGTACGGACTTAACATCTAGCATTGCTGAAAACTTTACAGTAAATTTTATGGTAAAGCCCTGTTGGATCAAACCAATGGTCCATCTAGTCCAGCATCCTATCTCACACAATGGCCAGCCAGTTCCTCTGGACAACCAGCAACATGGCATAGAGGCTGAGGCCTACTCCTGATGTTGCCTCCTGGTTCTGGGATTCAGAAGTCTAGTGCCTCTGAAGGTGGAGGTTTCCCTCAGTCACCATGGCTAGTAGCCATTGATAGACTTATCTTCCATGAATTTATCTAATCTCCTTTTAAAGCTGTTTATTCCTGTGTCCATCACTACATCCTCTGGCAGCAAATTCCACATTTTAATCACTCTCTGTGTAAAGTAGTATTTCCTTTTGTCTGTCCTGAACCTACTGCCCATCAGCTTCACTGCATGCTCTCAAGTTCTAGTATTCTAGGAGAGGGAGAAAAAATTCTCCTTGTCAACTTTCTGCACTCCATGCATAATTTTATTAACTTCTGTCATGTCCCCCCTTAGACTCTTCAGGCTTTCCTCAGAGGAAAGGTGCTCCAACCTCATAATCATATTGGTTGCCCTCCTCAGTATTTTTTCCAGCTCTGCAGTATTCTTTTTGAGATATGGTGACCAGAATTGTACACAGAATTCCAAATGAGGCTGCACCATAGATTTATACAGGGGAATTACAATATTGGCCATTTTGTTCTCAATCTCTTTCCTAACAATCCCTAACATAGAGCTTGCCTTTATCACCACTGCAGTACCCTGGGTTGCCACTTTCATTGAGCTATCCACTATGACCTCAAGATCTTTTTCTCTCTCAGTCTCAGCAAGTTCAGACCTCATTAGCGTATACCTGAAAATGGGATTTTTTTTGCCCCAATGTGCATCACTTACACTTACCAACAATGAACTTCATTTCCCACATTGTTGCCCATTCACCCAGTTTATGGAAGTATCCTCTTGGAGCCCTTCCCCGTCAGCCTTGGTTTTCACCATCCTGAATAATCTTGTGTCATCTGCAAATAAGGCTGCCAAGTGGGGGCAGGTGGCGGGTAAACCCCCGCTTCGGAGGCCTGATTTCTGCTGCCACGGAATCACACCCCGGGGGGAACTCCGCCCCCTGAAGCGCAGCGTGGCTGTGTCACCAGAGGTGACGCAACCACATCAATCACGTTGGGGGCGTGGCCTCAATCGGCGGAGGGAAAACTCTATGGTTTTCCCTCCAATGATCGGGGCCACGCCTTCAACGTGATCGACGTCGCACATCACTTCTGGTGATGTGCTGGCGGCACGCGTGCACATCGACAGATGGCTCCCGGAGCCCGGCGAGGCTCCCCCGCCGGTAAGAAAAATTAACTTGGCAACCCTATCTGCAAACCTGGCCAATACACTACCCACCCCTAGTTCCAGATAATTTCTGGATAAATTACAGAGTACCAGCCCCAATACTGATCCTTGTGGAACCTCAATGCTTACTTCCCTCCATTGTGAGAACTGTTTTACCATAGAGTTTCTGGAAATTTCTAGATAGGTGTGACTTCAGTCCTGCTTTTTTTGTTTTAAAGTGACATCATGCCATTGCTGATAGCATTTTTTTTAAATCCCTCCCACCAGCTGCTGAGGTTCTGGGGGGGGGGGGCAAGGCCTACTGGTGCTGCAAGATCTCCCACCCCCAGTGGGTACGCTACCCTGACCTTTAATGGTTTCCTTCCATGATTTAACTGTGCAACAGATGGTCATGTGTCATATCTAGAAACCTTCTCTCTTTGTGACCTGAATTATCATTTTGAGCCTGTGTACCTGGGAGTGGAGGAATCCGTGGGGAGCTGCTACCATGGACATGAACCCTTTTAGAAGGAGACCGCTGCCCCCACAGCTGAACATCAGCATCCCAGGGCTGCTCCTGGAGGGCAGGAGGCTGGGCAGCAGTGTTCCCTTCAAACGGAGTTAGGTTACACATTTTTGTCTTAGGAAGGAGGGCTCCAGAGCAAACTGATTTATGCAGTAGCCAAATTGCTCTCTCACAGCTTTAATGTCAGTAGTTCACAAAGTAGAATTTTTGCTCACAAGACTCCACAGCTTAGAGGGAGCATCGCTGGGCAGAGCTGTGGGAGTGGCCAGGGTGACTTCCAGCCTCTTGCAAGGGTTTCTCCCCTGGTGAGACATAAGAAATGGTCGGGGAGTGAGTAGACTACTCAATCTCCCTCTGGCTGATTCTACATTGGCTTTTCCCTCTGTTGTTTTGCCAAACCCACCTTGGAACAGAAAAGGTGCAGCTCAAAACCACATTCAAATATCCCGGGGCAAGGTCATACTCACAGCAAAGTCACCCCTGAACGGGCATAAATCTATGCAGAAGGTACCATAAAACCCAATGATCAAAGAAAGTGACAGCAGCATGCAATGTTGAGGGGAATTTCTGTTCCAAGGTGGGTTTGGTATAACAGCGGAGAGAAAAGCCAATGCAGAATCGCCCTCTGTCTCTCTTAAATCAGTTTTTAAAAAACTGCTCAGCAGCCTTTCTGAAATTAAGTGCCAGCAATTTATTGCAGTCCAACCCTGCAATGATATGGGGGAACATGCACAAGAAGACATGTGTTCCTGGGACACCACACACGCACACACACACACACACATTTTGAGGTCCTTCTCACAGGGCACAAAAACCATACACTTACATCAAAAAGTTGGAACAGTTGCTATTATACAGACAAGCACATACTTTTGTGTACTTCTGCTCTACAATCTTTGATGTGATGACTACATGGTCTTTGGGGAATACTCCTTCAGACAGTGAGTCTAACTGACAAAGACTGTTTTACATTACCAGTATTTGAATGTCTTCCCCACCCCCACCCTTTGGGAGAAAATGAATGAACAAGAATTGAGTTGGACAATATGGACAAACGTCACCGTGGAAACTTTGGCTGAAGCACAACCTCCTGACTCTCATGTCAGATGTGCATGAGAACTACAGAGAGCATGTCCATTTTTATCACGCGCAGAACCCGAGCTGGCATTATATTTTAATGAGAAATTCATAGTAAGGCCCTGCAAGACCCGGCAGAGGACATCTGGAGCCACTTAAATAAAAATAGTGCATGCTTTGTCAAAATTACATGGCTGTCCAAATGAAAGGCTCTAATTAAAGGGGAATGTCACCATGTGCAATCCCGTCTTCTGTACATGCTAACCTTTGGCCACAAAGATGGTACTTATTTGGCTACCCTGTTCATTTCAGTTAGTCTATTTTGGTGACTGTCTTCTTAGTCTCACATTATTAACACACTTGTGCTAGACAATTTTTGGAATGAAAAAAACCTACTCTCATATTAACTCTTGCTTATATGTGTTGGAAGCCTGACCCTCTGCAAATTTACTTAGACATTAACAAGCAATTCTGAACCCCTTCTAAGTCCATCCAAGTCCCACAGATCATAGCGTGGCTGACTCACAGTTACGTGTGCATAGGAATGCAAACTTTTTTGGAGGGGGGGGGGTTTCAGGAAAATCCAAATGACAAGTGCATGAAGTCATTGAAACAGCAACTCTTCCATTGATACAGCAACTCTAAGGTGTATGACGGACTAGAAACATAAAACAACATTCTGGTAGTCCTCCTCCCATCGTTGGATTTTGCACTGCTGGAAAATCAGGGAGTAAACAAGTACAATAGCTGTGGCAGAATTTGGGTTTAAATGAGCCTGGGCCTTTTCTAATATATATTATATAGGTTTTGCTATGGCTGACTTCTAGGCTTGCCAAGTCCCCCCGGGGGGTGGGGAAACCCCTGCCTCAGAGGCCTGTTCCCCGCTGCCGCTGGATCAGGCCCCAGTGGGAACCCCACCCTGAAGTACACGTCACCCAGAAGTGATGCGACTATGCCGGGCACGCTGGGGGCGGGACCACAGTCATCTGAGGGAAAACTCTATGGTTTTCCCTCAGATGGTTGTGGCCCCGCCCCCAGCGTGCCCGGCGTAGTCACGTCAGTTCCGAGTGATGTGGATGCGGCGTGCGCGTGCTTTGCGTGCGTGCACGCTCTCCAGCCACCAGCCGGGAGTCCCCCGCTGCGGCGAAAATAATACTTGGCAACCCTATTGACTTCTGTTTCTTGGTTCTGAAGTCCCATAAACCTTTGCTCTTTTGCTGGCTGCCTAGGTGTAAAAGCTAAAGCCTTGCCCTGTAGGTATACCTTTGCCCAAATTCATATCTGATATTTCTCGGCCTCCCAGTGCCAAGCTAAAAAGCCTAAACATTTCTGACATCACAATTAAAAATATATATCTGGGCAAAAGTTCATGTTAGCAAAAGTTCATCTTATCAACTTAGGATGGGCTGGTATTTGGCAAGTCTGGTATATTTTAATTGACTTCTCCCTTGATTCCTTTTGGCTGAAAAATATATAAAAAGAAGGCTTTGGGCTTTGTTTGAGGCTGTTTGGCCAACACCCCACCTAGGGTTGAGTGAGGTCTTGGTCCACAGTCCAGAAATATTCCTTGTTCTTTCTGAAGTGTACACTGTATCAGGTATTGGGATTTTCTATATGATGATGAGTATTGATATCGAATATATGCTACCGCACATTACTCGTGTATGGTTTTAGAATTAATAAATACTTTTAGTTAAAAGCAGCTGTGCTCTCTCTGTTTCTCTCCCTCTGGAGGCCTAGCCAGATAACACCCACCCATAGAAAAGAACCTTAATGCGGTTGAGGATCCCAGGTAGAGGCATGAACCCTAAATTCCCCCTACAATAGTGCAATACCCAGTGATGTGTGGTTGCTGTGTCTCCACTGTTGGTGCTGTGGGAACAGTGGATCATCCATTCCTGAGGGACTTCTTCGATAAAACAGAAACTATTTATTAATTAAAAGTCTCTGTAAGGAGACTGCTGCTTATCTTAGACTGCCTCTCCGGTCCAGTCTAGCTCAGATGCCTAAATCCCAGAGGTGATTTGGTGGATAACTTCAAGGAAAATGTACCTATTTGCACCAGGCTGGGAGGAGCACAAGAGTAAGGCAAAGGAGGAGGTCGGATCTTTGCCCACATGCTCTGTTTTTGTGTTGTTTAGGGTTTGTTGTTGTTGTTTAAATCCCCCCCCCCTTTAGTTGTTTCCACACTGGAGCTTTGGTCCAGCAGGATTCGGATGCCACGTTGATGGGAAAGTATAGATCGGCCCCAGTCCCCTGCAGCAGCCAGTTTTTCAGTTTTTTGAAAAGGGTAATTGACATATTACCCTAGCATTATAGTGATATGCCCATTACTGATTAAGAAAACCAAACAAAAAAGACCTCCAGTAGTGTGTGGGGGGAGAGGGTTATGGTGGCCACGGGGGTGGGGGCAGAGAAAGTGCATGGAAACCTGCCATGTGAAGCTCGGTTTGCAGCAGGAACAAGAGCCCATTGCCACGTGGATGTAGTTTCACTGCTTTTTCTGACACAGAAACAGAAAGTTACCTGTTTTCCCTAGGGCTAATAGTGTGTGTGTGTGTGTGATTGCATGGCTGTTTTCTAACTAAAAATAACAATGTCAAGGGATCCTAGGAAACTGACCCTCCCCTAGAAAGATCTCGGATAGCTCCTCAGCACAGAAGCTCCTGCACTTCATCTTGTCTGACTCTGCCTTTCAGGGGAGGACAAACATTTCTCCTTATCCCTCTCCACTCTGCTCTGCAGAAGCCTGCCTGCCTGCCTGCCTTTCAGCAGGTAGAAGCAGTGCATTTGCTTCTCTCCCTGCAGTCAGCAGTCTATCCTGAAAGTGCTCTATCCAGCATCTGAGACTGATGGACCATTCATGGAGTTCTTCTGATGCTTAGGGTCCTATTAAAGACAGAACAATACCCACTCCTCATTAAAAATAAACAAGGTAAGTTAAATATACGCATGAAAAAAGGCACAATGAAATAATGATTTCGCCATGTTATATCGGAAGAACTCATTTCCCCTTACTTGGTTGTGTGTTTGCTTGTGTGTATTGAGTGTGTCAGGAAGTAAACCTAAACTCTAAATAATTAGAACCATACTGTTTTTAAAAGCTGGAACATGTTTGCTATGAGCTAATTTCATGAGTGCTATTACAGAAGTGGTGATATTCCCCTTAGGAACCTTATGTTCACAAAGCAGCTATGTTGCTTATGCAGTCATTTTCAGGCAAACTGGGAATGTGAGAGAGAAGCCCTGAAATGAGCAATGGGTGCATGCAGAGGGCATCTGTCAAATTTATTCAGGACCCTGCAGGACATTGCCTAGAAGCACTATGAATGCTGCCTGGAGAGGAAAAAAACATCTTTTGTGAAATATTTCTGTGAATTCCACAGCAAATTGTCCTTTTCTTAAAAAAAAATTGTCTGTATATATTTGTGCAGAAAATACATGTTTGGTGCCTTGGGGTAGTTTTTCACAAGACACCGATCAACTCATTGATTGCAAAAACTGCAGATGATCCAGGTCCATTCTAGGTCAGCAAAAGTGCATCCTGGCCCCAAGAGCATCACACTTCATTTGATTCAAATTCAGGGTTGGATGATGAGTTATGCTAAGCACTTCACAGTAAGGCTGCAGCTCAGCTGGCTCCCCTACTCGGATTTATTCCTCTCATATGTACATTGTGTCCGGCCCCCCTTCTGTTGAGTTGCTTTAATATGTCTAAAAGCTCACAATGTACTGGCTGCCTCACCGTCATAAGATACCTCATGATGAGGGGCAGAATAGAGTTTGCACTGAAGAAGAATGAAGGAAATCAGAGAGGTGGGGAGAAGAGGAAAACTTTTTATGAGTGTGGAGATGTTCTCTGGATGGAATAAGGGTTCAGTTACGTGCTTTGGATCCTCCTTAAAGTATTAAAAGTGTTTGTTCTGTGACCTCCCCCCTCAACAAACTATTTGTCATTCTGGATCACATGTCTGTTTTACATGTCTTAAAATATAAACTTTTTAAAAAAGTTAAAAATAAAATTGTGCTATACAGTGAAACACCCCCCCCCCAAATAGCACAAGCGCACCCTCATCATGCTGGGGGCGGTCTGCTGTTGAATCCCTGTGTCAAGATAGCTAGGCTTTCTTGTGGGTTAACAGGAGACTTGAGCACACATGAGCCAACTTAAGTTTTAAAAGAAAGTCTTTATTTAAAACCATGGTCAAAAGAGAGGAATACAAAATCCAGCAACAAAACACTTCAGAGAGTACAACAAAATAATAAACACTAACTCAAACTACCTGTGTTCTATAGTGCAGTTTTCAGGAAGCATAGGCCATAAGTCACAACGAGGAATGTGGCTTCACGTCGAGGTCTGCAAACACGAACCGCATACAGGAGTTCCCAGAATCTCCTAGGCTAACTTTCCCCCCAGATAAGGTGTCAAAATATACTCTTTTTCCCTTTCAAATATCAGCTGCCCCCACTTTACGGTCAAAACAGTTTTTCCAAATAGAGTTAATTGGTAGGTCTGCCTGTCCTTAGAATCATCATCTTAACAATAACAACTTAAAACAGCTGCACTAGGAAGAAGGCTAACATACTGTTGCATCACTTAACCCTTCATAGGCACTTTTGCTTCACACACGGTAACGGAGGGCAGAATGTTCCCAAAAAAACCCTTTCCTCGTAGTTATACCTGACAACAATCAATTGTGTCATGAGCAAGGACTGCTCTGATTGGCTGTCTTCAGGTGCTCAGCCAATTGAACACTAGCAAGCTCAGCTCATATGAAGCTGTGAACTGGTTCACACAGTGTTCAAGGTGTGCCTGAACCAAAACAGTCTGGAGATTGGCCTACCCTGATCTCAGCCACTAAACCAGGTAATTCTGTCAAATGCATTCCCCATGAAATTTTTGGCATCCCTAGGTAGAACAGTTGGAAATAAATAATGAAATTCCTAGCAGCATTTCCTTCAGTATTAATGAGATGCAGCAGCCATATTTGTGTTCATAGATTCCTTCTTTATCTTCCAGTATGAATATTTGCTTCATCAGGTCTTTCCTTCTCTTTCTTTCAGCTGATGCTAATTTCTCATGCACTCTGTCTACTAGCCCAAGATGAGCAGTATTTACCACAATGTCACACTTAATTGTGTGTGTGTGTGGGGGGGAAAATTAAACTGCCCCGAAAGGCAGAATTTTATTGAAATTTTCACATGTTATGCACAAACAAACACAAAATAAACATATTAACATACATACACACACACATATATGGTGTTTATTATTCTTTTTAACAAACATTATGCTTATGCCTAATCCACCTTAATCTCTATTCTTGTATATTATGTTGAGTAACCATCCAACTCTACCTCAATTGAGTATATACTTTCTAATAAACGAATAGTCTGTCCATTATAAACTTGCCTACATGTGATTATCATACCAATTATAGAACCGTGTCCAAGTATTCTAGAATGTAGAGTCTGTTAAACCTTTTATCAATAAAGTCAATTTATCCAATTCCGCTGCCTCCAAAATTTTGTTTATAAATTCTTGCTTTGTTGGTATCTCTGTTGATTTCCAATATTTAGCGTAAAGAATTCTGGCCCCCGTAGTTAAATATAGAATCAAATAGCGATCATCTTTGTTGGAATTTTCAGGTAAAATGTTCAACAATAAGACCTCTGGTTTAAATATCACTCCTCTACCTAACACCTTTTGCAAAACTTCATGCACCATTACCCAATATTTCTTAGTTTTTTCACAATGCCACCACATAATTGTGAAAATTAATGCTGCATGTATGTTAAAAAGAAGCTAGGTAGGAGCTCTCTTGATGTTCATAATTTCAGGGTCCAACAATACTTAATACCGCTGAATGTTATACCTGTGCTTGTAAATTCTCAATCTATAATAAGTGTTGTGTATTCAAATTGACCTGAATGCATCGAACTGTATGGAACTGAATGTAATATGAAACATCGCATTGACATGTAATGCAAAGCTTCATCCTGGGCTAGGATCCTAATGTAACCAATAGGAGCACTAGTCCAGGAAGCAATGTTCAATCACTATGAACAAGCTCCCTGAGCGGGAACGTCCGTGATTGGCCTTTATTGGCTCAACCGCATTGGTTGTTAATTGTACAGTAGGCGTGGCTACATTAGCCGGGAATGTTTAAAAGCAGGACAGCTGCAATGTTAAAGCTGTTCTGGCTGACTGATGTTGTGTTTGTTCTGAAGAATAAAGCCACATTCTTGCTGAAATCATTCTCCGACTATTTGTTAAGATCACGACTTAACAATAAGATATGCTAATTATGCAAACCATGAGTTCCAAGTCCCTTCCTTGTCTTGTAGGTCCTCTGTCTTTGCTCTCAAAGAAAGGACTATGGAAGAAGGTCTTGCTGATCTCTGTTTCAGAGAATCTTCTGTGACAGTCCTCTTGATTTTCTTCTCCAAAACACTTATGTCCATGTAAGGAGGACTGCAGCAGCCGATTGATCCCATGTCTTCTCCATCTGGATCAGCACTGTAGTTTGTCCAACCCTGTTAAGCATTTCTTCACACACAAAAAATGAAGCAGAAGCCACCGCAGATTTGAGGGAGGGTCTTCTTTCTTTCTTTCTTTCTTCTTTCTCCTTTCTGCACAGTGAAAAAAAAGTCATTTAGTAGTCACAGTGGTTTGTTCCCACCATATCACCACCAAAGTGCATGAGTGACATTTTAAAAGAAAATTACAACCCAAGCCATCTGGCATTTATTTCTGTATATTCCCTTGGAGAGGGGAGTTCCTCTCTGGCAGATTTCCTAGGTGGAGATCAAGTGGAGTCAGAGAGTTTCTTGGTTGCTTTCTGAGGCCTCTGAGGAATGATGATAAAACATGTTATTTTGGGGGAAAATGTATCTTGGTCTTCGTTTGTAATTCTGCAGTACTTTGAACAGATGTTTGCACAGAGTAGATTCAGATTCTTTTCGAGCATTTTTCTGATTCTGCCTCTAGCTGCTAATGTAAAATATCAAAATCAAAACATTCAACATTACTTTTTTATCACAGCTTTTTTCCAGCTGTATTTCTTCCAACAGATACGACACAACCACCTCAAACCGACAATTCATGAAAACTTGTGTAGCTGTCTCCCTTTTCCCTGCCAATCAAATGCTCAGTGGGAGGCAGGGGTCATTTCATAGAAAAAGAGCTAGGGGAACTCATTAGCATAACTCATTAGCATATGCCACACCCCCTGACATCAGGGGCCCAGCGGTGGACCTGCAAGGCCAGCGGGAGTGCGAGGAAGCCCTGCGAAGGCCCTCCCTGGCCCCAGGCAGGCAGGGGTGGGGAGAGGCGGGGAGGAAGCAACTTACCCTCCTTCTTCTCATGCCTCCTCCTGGCTGAATGAGGGCCGGAAGCGGGGCGGCTGGAAGCAGGGGCGGGGCTTTGTCATGTGCCCCGCCCCCCTGCACCTCACCCGGGGGAACTGCGTTCCCCCGCGTTCCCCCCCGAAATGACCTCTGGTGGGAGGAAGATGTCAAAGCACTTCCTTAAGACATGCAAGGAAGGGCTGAGGTAGAAAGTCGGGTGACCATGTTCTGGCAGGGTAGGGCGGGATAGAATATAAATAAATAAATGTTCCAGATCCAAAAGGGAAAGGCTTCAGAGAGCTGTGGGAAGCTGCCAGCTGGGATTCTTTCCTACCAGCAGCCTTTCCTTTCCGCCATCCCCAGCAGACAAATATCTGTTTGCAGGAAGACTGACAACCTACCATGGAAAGAGGCTGTCTCGAGGCCTTCACTGCTAGCAGACCTACTTGTGAGGGGAACACCAACATGTTGTTTCACATGGTAACATAAGAACTGGAAAGTAGATTGGCTTGTGGTTAATGTTTCTCAGGATAGCTGTCTGCCCCGGGCCCTCCAAAACCTGGAACTGGCTCTAACTGCTCCACTCCACATTCTTCTGTGTGCATATTCTGACTTATCATGGCAAATTTCTAAAATAATTAACATATTTGGTGTCCATGCCAAATATGTAGAAACAGTTCCTACTGTTCACATTTCCCGACCCCTTCTTCTTTGTTAACATGCACACTGATGAAACAAAAGGCTTGTGCCTATTGAAAAGTACTCGGTTCGATACATCACAACTCGGACAACGACATAAGGAACACATGTTTACTTAGTACTTCCCACTACAAAGACAAAGACAAACGGCCAAGTGGCCAACTATATACATATCCAAGGGAACTCCCCTGGATCCCATTGGGGGGTTTGAATCTCCCGCCAAGGTTTCTATTGGTTCCCATATTGGACCTTAGGAGCCTAGCTTCTATTGTTCTTTAGGGATCAAGCTCTGTATGCCTGGCCACCGCCCGGTGGCGGTTCCCAGGACACAACACCTATGGATAAAACACATCATGGTTCCTTTTGGTGCTGTGTTTCACCCAAACCCATAAGCGCTTCTGCATGTCAGTAATCTATGCAAATGAGCAGAAGGAACTGAAAACCCTGGCAAACTGAGCATGTTCAGCAGCCTGGGTGAAGTCTGGAAATCAAAAATAGAAGAGCAGCAGCTTGTGTGCAGAATGTGACCACTCTGCTAACAAGTCCAGGTAATGTGGAATCTCAGCAGCCAGGGAGAAATTCAGGTGTGAAGAATTTTCATATGCACCAATATAATGGAAGGACACTGGAACAGAGATACAGAGCAGCAGGAGGTGGACAAGCTGGCGTGAAAGCTAGAAGACTTGGAAGGAAGCAGGCCAGACAGAGGCCAAAGGAGAGATTGATAGGCTGATCTAACTTGTGGAGACACCTAGAAATTAAAGAGTATAGAATCACAGAGCTGGAAGGGCCTATACAGGCCATCTAGTCCAACCCCCTGCTCAATGCAGGGTCAGCCTAGAGCATCCCTGACAAGGGTTTGTCCAAGCCACTGCTTAAATACTGCCAGTGAGGGGGAGCTCACCACCTCCCTAGGCAGCCTATTCCACTTCTGCACAACTCTTATTGTAAAAATGTTTCTCCTAATATCAGGCCAGTACCTTCACACCCTTAATTTAACCCCATTATTGTGAGCCCTCTCCTCTGTTGCAAACAAGAACAGCTCCCTGTCCTCCTCAAGGTGACAGCCTTTCAAATACTTAAAGAGAGTAATGCTGACAAGGCCAGGATCTGGCTGTTACCCAGGAAAACAGAACAAAAAAATTAATGAGTGCAAAGTTAATATAGGCACTGGCTGCCTATAGCATACCGGATATGGTTCAAGGTGCTGGTTCTTACTTTTAAAGCCCTATATGGCCAGGGACCATCTTACCTGAGGGACCGCCTCTCCCCACATGTACCCCAGCGAGCACTAAGATCGGGCTCTCAAAATCGCCTGGTTCTTCCAGGGCCTAAAGAGGTCAGGTTGGCTACAACGAAGGCCAGGGCCTTTTTGGTGGCGGCCCCTCACTGGTGGAACGAGCTCCCAGAGGACATCAGGGCCCTGCGGGACCTTTTACAGTTCCACAGGGCCTGAAAAATGGAGCTCTTCCACAAGGCTTTTAAGTACGATGCTGCCTCGACTTCATGGCCCTGGCCAGATTACCAACTGTACCAACAATACCAACAGACCCACCAACTGAGGCTTTATAGCCGGGCAGGAGCCTGATGACACCATTCAGCTGATAGTTGATGTTAGAAGATCGCCATCCTTTAATGTAAGTTATGTTTAAATAGTATGATTTATATTAACTGATAGTTTTAACCAGGGGTCATTTCATAGAAAAAGAGGTGCAGGAGCTCATTAGCATAACTTATTTCCATATGCCACACCCCCTGATGTCACCGGATGTGTGTCAGAAGGCAACACCCACCACTCAGGCTCCACTGGACTGTTTTCGATTGCTAGCTATTGGTGGGGGGGGAACGTGCAGATTTGTCCTCACAGAGGAGGGAGAGCTTGTACCTGAAGGCGGGCCGGGGGGGGGGGCTCTGCAACTTACCTAGCTGCTTCTTGCTCCTCATGGCCGGACTGAGGGCTGTTGGGAGCAGGGGGCAGGGCTTGTGGCATGTGCCTGCCCCTTGGGCTCCTTACTGCCGGAGCTCCACTCCTGTGCGCTCCCGCAGGAAATGACCCCTGGTTTAAACTGGAATTTTAATGTATATTTATTATGTTGTTAGCCGCCCTGAGCCTGCCAAATGGCCGGGAGGGTGGGATATAAGTGTAAATAATAAATAAATATAAAATAATAGTTAACACATACATATATTGTGCTGATCTTCAGAAGCATTTATATAGTAGTTAAATGGATGTCACCTTCTTGTAAGACATAGAAGAGCTGTATCTCCAGATATGACCGTGTTTGGATGCCAAGGAATTGGCATTTATAAACAGGCCATCAGGAAGAGCTCAGTGGGCAGAGTCCAGTGGACCACCTGGGTGGCTTTTCCACTGCTCTGCTGCCTCGGATGAGTCCTCACAAAGGGCAGTCCAGTTTGAATGCTAGCCTGACAACATGGTGTCAGTGGAACAGTGGAGCAGATATCAATAGGACAGAGGTGATAACTTTTTTGCTTCGTATTGTATATGTTGTAATGTATTCAATAGCTGCCATTGAATGCATAACTGTATGTGAACAACATAATTGAATTGCCATGTAAAGCTTCGTCCTGGGCTAGGATCCAAATCCATCCAATAGCATTGCTAGCTCAGGAAGAACCAACCAAACACTTGTCAGCAAGCTCCCTGAGCGGGAACGTCCGTGATTGGTCCTTATGCATAATACCTTATTGGTTGGTAATTGTACAGTAGGCGTGGCTACATTCGCCGGGAGAGTTTAAAAGCAGGACAGCTGCAATGTAAAAGCTGTTCTGGCTATCAGATGTTGATCCGTGTTGGAGTTGTGTTTGAGTTGCTGATTAAAGCTGAATCTTTGCTGAATCACTGACTACTTTGTTAAGTGAGTGACTTAACATACGTCATGAGCATAATCAGCCCCAAGATTAACAGCAAAACATAGGTGTTAGGCCAGAATAGAAGCTTGCTGGGATTTTAGACTTTGGAGCTGGTCCTCTGCCTGTTTTTATATGAGTAAAATCATGGCCTGGAGAATCCCCTGCCAGTGGCCAGGGGAGACCTGGCAACCCTGGTAGTTACTGTGTGAGGTTCATCTCTTTAGTTGCGTGAAGCCCACCCAAGAAGCACTGTCCCATGCATTGACAGCCCTGGATCAGATCCAGACTAATGTTTCCATGGGCACAAAGATTTTTGCCTACCTGTTCGGGGGGAAGGGGGTATCCTTTTCCTCAAGAACAGGACTATGAGGGACAATTCAGGCTGTTGTGGGAGCAGAAGGCAAGAAAATCAGTTCTCTGGATGGAAATCCTTGTGCCCACAAAAACATGAGTCTGGAGCTGAACCCATTTCTTAAGAATATGCAACTGAATTCTGGACTGTCACCACCAATAATTTTATTATTACTATCCAAAGCTTGCTTTGCTTTTACAGAATAGACATATGGAGAGGTGATGTTGGCTGTAGCAAGTTCAATGAGGTTTAAATTTTAAAAACAGCGAAACTGATACTTCTTTGCTACTTGATGCTAGTCAATTATATTGCAGATGTGGTGCAAAATAACAACCCAGCCATCGTGGAATCATGAATGTCTTGGGAATATGGGTGTAATTCTGATCATTGCTCTTGTTTCAAATGTGAGCCTTTGAATATGAATAAATATTATTTCAATATGCTGCTCCAGTTATGGAACAAGCACTTTTGGCGCACTGAATAATTAGCAGTATAAAAAGTCTCTTCCCATCTGTCCTTGGTGGGAAAACATCTGTTTAACATCTGTTAAAAGTAAAACAGTCATCAGAGATGAGGAAAATCTGTAAATTAAGGAAATTGCCTGTATATGGTAATCAAAAATCATCTGATGAATCAGCATAATTTAAGTTTTCATAGTTTTGTATTTTTTTTAAAAAAAAGATGAAAAATACGAGGATGGCACTTACCATGTAAACATAAGCACAGCTGTTCCATACAATTCAAGTTTATTACAAAATCTCAGTCACCAGTGAATTCTTTGTTCATGGAGATAAGGTTATCTCAGGACGACAATGCCACAAGAACAGTTTCTGTATCTTTAGTGTCTAACAAAAAACCTTGCCTTTTGCTTTTGTAAATGCATATCCATGGCTGTTACTGGAAATCCTGCCACTGTCCAAGTTTGATTCTAGTGTATGAAGGCACAACCAAAATCCTATAATCCAACATTCTGTCTCGTGTGTGGTTTGGTTATGTTGGAGTGTTGGCTGTCATTAGGAAGAAAACTTCAGCTCCTGAGGTTTGATCACTGGGTGTTAACGTGTTCCATTTTCAGGGTATGCTAGTAATCAGAATTATGATATGCATCAGAGAGAGAGACTTTCCCCCCACCAAGTTAAAATCTTCCTCATGTGAAAGATGGCATCCTCTAAGGGAGGAAGCATCTTACTTCATCCAAAGGGAGTCTTTGAACCTACTCTAATATATGAAATTTAAATTTGTTAGTATGTAAACTAATGCTGAGATTAATATAGTAATCTTGAACTATATGTGTTCAAAATTCAGATTTTTAGGTGATATATGTGTATTTTGATAGCCCTCAGATAGTCCCAAAGAATCTTTAAAAATATAAAATGAACTAGCTCTGAAACAAAATGCAAAGGGAAGATGGGTGGCTTAACACTGAACACTTTTATCCAGAGGTCATTTCGTAGAAAAAGAGCTAGGGGGACTCATTAGCATAACTCATTAGCATATGCCACACCCCCTGACATCACCGGAAGTGTGTCCTCCCCACAGCCGGCGGCGACCTCCAGCGGGCACCAGCAGGGAGCTCCAGGCCCCGCCCTCCCGCACCTCACCCGGGGGGATGGCGTCCCCCCGCGTCCCCCCCCAAATGACCCCTGCTTTTATCATATCTGAAGAAAAGGAGAGGGAGTGTTAGGGCCATCTGCACCCCTATTGTGTTTTCAAGCTTCTAGGGAGGGGAGTCCTAAGGAAGAAAAGGCTACTCTGAAAACTGAAGGGGTTTCCAATCAATGGCTTGTACTAATAACTAACACAAAGAATACTCTTGTTTAAAATGTACTCACACAACAATTTCCACAACTTCTAAACCAAGAAAGAGTGCTGTGGGTCTGTAGACAGCCTTCCAGGCCAAGAAGGGTGCCATATTTCCAGGTGGAAGCTTCAGTGAAATGAATGGAGATCCAGTAATTTCATTACCAACAATGGAGTGAAGCTGCTGAGTTAGAATTCATGACAAAGTTTAGCACTATCAAATCTGCATATGAATTGCACTCCATTAGGAGTACCCAGCTCCCAACAGAAAGCAACTGTCCTACAGAATTTCAAGTACACCATTCATCTTACTCTCCCAATTCACCATTATTTGGGATACCCATTCAGAAGGCTCTGCTTACTCTTTTGACTGGATCTTGTTTTCATCTGTGCTTTGCCAAGGTAATGTAGCAGCCCCATCTCTTCGGTTGCTAGGCTTTCTGGTCTCACTTTATGGAAAGTTCCCCTCCTCTAGTTTGTACACTTGTATCTCTTTGTCAACTGAATGTAACACTTCATGCAACCTGACAACATGAGCTCTCGGTCACTAAAGCGCAACATGTTTGTTAGTCTTCATTATTTATTTTATTATTTATTACTTTAGATTTGTATATTGCCCAATCCCTGCACACACAAGGCTCTGGGCGATGTACAACGGTTATAACAATGTTGAAATTAATGAAATCTGTAAATCAGTTACATAATCTCAGATAGTGTCAATAATTTTCTTCATACCCACTCCAAAATGTGTTGCCATTTTATGGGCAGGGCAGGGAGGGGGCTAAAGCACAAAGATGGAGGCAAGAAGAAAAGGGTGCCAGCCATGATGGAACCACTGCTGTCCTCAACCGAAAGTCTGGTGGAAAATCTCTGCCTTACAGATCCTGCGGAATTGCATTAAGTCCCGCAGGGCCCTGGTGGTATTTGGCAGAGAGCTCCACCAGGTCAGAGCCAGGGCTGAAAAAGCCCTGGCTCTGGTCAAGGACAGCTGGATATCTTTGGGGCCAGGGATTACCTGTAGATTCTTCTCAGTGGAGCATAATGCTCTCCCAGGGACATACCAGAGGAGGCGATCCAGAAGATATGCAGGTCCCAGACCGCTCAAGGCCTTGAAGGTCAATAACTTTATTGAACTTGACTTGGTATTCCACTGGGAGCCAGTGCAACTGGCACAGCACTGGTTGTATATGTGCCATCCATGGTGTTTCCATCAGGACTTGTGCCACCACATTCTGGACCAGCTGGAGCTTCTGGGTGAATCTCAAAGGCAAGGCAGCCCACAGCAAGTTACAGTAATCCAGCCTGGAGGTGACCGTTGGATGGATTGCAGTGGCTAGATCAGGGTGGGACAGGAAAAGGGCTCATTGCCAAGACTGGAGTAGATGGAAAAATGCCAGTCTGGCAATATTCATGACCTGGGTCTCCATAGTTAAGGAGGCATCCAGGATCATGCCCAAACTCCTGATGGATTATGCCACTGCTAATGGTGCCCCATCAAGAGTGGGAAGTCTATGGCCCAGTCCTGAAGCTCCCCCCCCCAGCCACAAAACCTCCATCTTTATTGGATTCAGTCTCAATCTACTCTTTTTTAACCATCCCACCATGGCCTCCGAACCCTCAGCCAGATTATGCGGAGTGGTGTCCAGGTGGCTGTTCAGTAGCAGACATAGCTGGGTGTCATCAGCATACTGGTGACACCCCAGCCTGAAACTCCACACTAGCTGGGCGAGGGGGCACATATAGATGTTAAATAACATCTGGGAGAGGATTGCCCCTTGAGGAACCCCACACATCAGGGGGTACCTTAGCTGACACCCTCTCCCCTAGCGCCACCCTCTGTCCCTGACCATAGAGAAATGAGGTAAGCCATTTTAGGGCTACCCCACAAGCTCCCATATCGGTGAGGCAGTGGGTCAGAAGATCGTAATCGACTGTGTTGAACACCGCTGTGAGATCTTTGTTGTTTTTAGACTTCTATAGACCTTTGGCAAACTTGAGCGTTCCTGTTTATTTTAGTGTCTATCAGTTCTTCATGTCAGAATCGTTATTTAAGTTCAAAAGCTTTTATTATAGTGAACACCTTCCTGAAACAAATAAATAATAGTTTCCTTAACTGCACAGTTTTAAGCAAAGTTACACCCTTCAAAGTCCATTGATTTCAGTTGATTTAGAAGGGTATAACTCTGCTTAGGACTGCACTGCAAGTTTTTTTCTTATTTCCTGTATCATCTACCTGGTAGTGGCTCTCCAGGATCTTAGGCAGAAGTTTTCCCTATCACCTACTGTTTTAACTGCACATGCCAGGGTTTGAACTTGGGACCTTCTACACACCAAGAAGATGCTCTGCTAATATGCCATGGCCCCTCCTCATAGTAACAGACACTGAAGAGGATTCCATCCCACCCTCACTCCCTGAATCCTCTAGACTTAACAATGGTGATAAGGGCAGCAAGCAGGGCTATTTTTGAGCAGGAACGCACAGGAACGGAGTTCCGGCTGGCTCCCAAGTTGGCCACGCCCAGCAGGAACTCATTACCATAATAGGCCACACCCAACAGCAGCAATTCATTAGGATTGGCTACATTAGGGATGTGTGGCCTAACATGCAAAGGAGTTCCTGCTACAAAAAAAGCCCTGGGTTTTGACAACAAACAAGGTAAACAGAATAACAAGCAAAAGGTGGGTGTGGCTGGATGACCACACTTCTGGTAACATGGGGGTGCATCCTAATGTGCTAATGAGCTGTGCTGGCAGGGGCGTGACCTAATATGCTAATGAGTTCCTGCTGTTGGATGTGGCCTATTATGCTAATGAGTTCCTGCTGGGCTTTTTCTACAAAAAGAGCCATGGCAGCAACCACTACCATAAGAACATAAGAAGAGCCCTGTTGGATCATATCAGTGGTCCATCTAGTCCAGCATCTTGTCTCACATAGTGGCCACCCAGTTCCTCTGAGAAGAAGAAGAGGAGATTGGATTTATACCCCGCCCTTCACTACCCGAAGGTGTCTCAGAGCGGTTTACAAACTCCTTTCCCTTCCCCTCCCCACAACAGACACCCTGTGAGGTAGGTGGGGCTGAGAGAACTCTTGACAGAAACTGCTCTTTTTCAAGAACAGCTGTGGCAGAGTTATGGCTTGCCCAAGGTCATCCAGCCAGGTGCAAGTGGAGGAGTGGGGAATCAAACCCAGTTCTCCCAGATTAGAGTCCGTGCACTTAACCACTACACCAAACTGGCTCTGGAGGTCCAACAGGGTATAGAGGCTGAGGCCTTCCCCTGATATTGCCTCCTGGTACTGGGATTCAGAGACTGACTGCCTATGAATGTGGAAGTTCACTACCAGATAACTTTAAAAATTGTATCTCCAAATTGTCTTGTTGTGATTGAAAGCCTGTTATTCTACTCCCCATCCCCCACCTTAGGTGAGGCAGACCAGTGATCATATTAGGGAAGTGCACCCATTGGCCACATCCTGACTAGCCCTATTCTGCATCCTGGCCCAATATATTTAGGATGATGTTGGAAGAGCTTGGCTCTCCCCTGGGAACTTCCCATGTTCCCTACTTAAAGAATCTATGTTTTAAAGAAAGTTAGTGGAAATAAATGTACCTTCTGTAACTTGGCTTTTCCCTTCATTGGCAGTGGCAAGCATTTATATTTTCTGTAGTCTGAAGAAACTACAGTGATACATTTATAACAGAATTGCAATATTTAATAACAACATGACTATGTTTTGTATAAGATTATTGCAATGGTTTCATAATTACACCATTGGCCCGAGTAGCAGCCACTGCCAGATCAGCCTTTTGTTGTCTTTGGCTGATTAGGCAGTTGGTTCCCTTCCTCGAATGCAATGACTTGGCAACAGTGATCCATGTGATGGTCACCTCAAGGCTCGACTACTGTAATGCTCTCTACATGGGGCTGCCCTTGTCTCAAATCTGGAAGCTGCAACTAGTGCAGAAAGCGGCAGCCAGTACTGAAGGCACTGCACTGGTTGCCAATAGCATACCAAATTTGCTTCAAAGTGCTGGTTTTAACCTTTAAAGGCCTCTATGGTCAGGGTCCGGCATACCTGAGGGACCACCTTTCCCCTCATGTTCCCCGGAGAGTACTGCATTCAGGGGTGCAAAATTGGTTGGCACTTCCAGGCCCCAAGGATGCCAGGCTGGCAACAACCAGGGCCAGGGCCTTCTCGGTGGCGGCTCCATTCTGATGTTATGAGCTTCCAGAAGAGATCAGGGCCCTGTGGGACCTCTTACAGTTCTGCAGGGCCTGCAAGATGGAGCTCTTCCACCAGGCATTTGACTAAGGAGCCACATCATACACCGAGGAGTGTCCCTGTGCCCTGGTTTTACCACCTTCACCAGCCAGTGTTCTGGCCTTAGCATTGCTATCTCAAACCTGTACCCACCGCATAACAAGTGATCGAACTGAGCTGGCATGAAGTTATGGGAATTATATGGTCACCTAAGTCATATTATTTGCTCCTGTTTACTTGATAACGTTCCAGCGTTTTAGTTGTATTTTAAATTATTGGTATTTTATGTTTATGCTTATATGTTATGAGAGGTTTCAATTGTATTTTAATGAAATATCTCTAAGCTGCCCTGAACCCGCATTCGCCGGGAGGGTGGGGTATAAATTAATTAATTAAATAAATAAATAAGTTTGTAATTAGATAGAGGAGCACCAAAGAAGGCTTTGCAGAAGAAAGCAATGGCAAACTACCTCTTCTTCTCACTTTCCTTGAAAGCCCCTTGCCGAGGTCACCATATGTTGGTTGCAACTTGATGGCACTATGTACAGTACCTTTTTAGGCAGACAACCATTTCAACATTTGTTAGATGACTTAAAATGTGATATCTGCACTGCCCTTCAGGCATCTGACTGAAGGGCCATCTCCTGCCATACTGCCCAGCCCTCCCATTAAGAGCTGCTTCCCAAGCCCTATTCTCTATGCTTCAGCCTTCAGAGTTGGCTTCTTGATGTCTCTTTTTGAGGCTCACCAGACACCTATCCTACTGTCTTTTAGAGGCTATACCAAAACATTTTTTTTAATCAAGGCCTTTAACTAATGGGTTGTATGGTCTTAGCTGTTTTATAGTATTCGTCTGATCCGGGGTCTGTTTTATTGATATCTTTATGCTCTTTTAACAACCTTGGCTTGGTTTTAATGGTGTATTTTGTTTTCTATATCAATAATTTATGGTGTTTTTATGGTATTTTTATTTGTAAGAAGCCAAGAAGCAACACAACAATCTCAATAAATACATGAACAATGCATTGAAGCAGGTATTATTTAGTTAGTTAGTTTCCACGTTTATATCCCGCCCATCCCGTAAACGGGCTCAGGGTGGGTCACAACATTTTGATAAATACAATAAAATTTAAAACATGTTGAAACATATAAAACCAATAGTCATGCTTGCTGTGGGGAGAATCCGGCCCATTGATATAGCTAAGTATGGCCGGTTATCAGTGGGTGGGAGACAGCAACCTCGGGGAGGCCATATGTGGACCTGGCAGAACAGCTCCGTCTTGCAGGCCCTGCAGAATTGAATGAGATCCCACAGGGCCCTGATCTCAAAAGGGAGCATGTTCCACCAGGTGGGGGCCAGAGTGGAAAAGGCCCTGGCCCTGGCCGAGGCTAGGCGGACATCCTTTGGGCCAGGGATCACCAGGATATGTTGATTATCAGAGCATAATGCTCTCCGAGGCATATATGGGAAGAGTCGGTCCCTTAGTGTTGTGATTCCTAATTAAGCAGGACAAGTTCTCACAAAAGAGCAGCCAGATGCCATTTTAGCCCACTCTCCCTACATATCACATCCCCAATCTACATTGGTCCCCTCTGTGCCTGAGAGTTACATTTCAGGGCCAAACGTCCCCAAAACACCTGGTTTTATGGGACCTGGGACAAAACCAGAAAGTGTAGCTAGTAGTCTCTGTCCAACGATTGCACCAATCCAGTGATATATCAGGGATTCAAAGGATGCATGGGGGCATTCCCACCTACAAGGTGCCTCAATTCAGTTTAGTGGAGCTTGTTGTAGCAGTACGTATTGGCCTCTAAGACAGAATTCATGTGCATTGAAGATTTCCCTTTGTTTCTTTGATGCATGAAGCCCTGTAAGGACTAAATTAATTATTATATTTTCTTTGGTACAGTACCGCTTTGACAGGTTGTCCCCCCCCCCAAAAATAAGAAACATTGCATAATAAGTACCACCATTTATGACACTGATACAATGAATCTGAAAGAGAAAGGGATGTTTTCGTGTAGTAATTTGCAAGAACTGAATTATGTGATAAAACTTCTTGGTTATCAATAATGGCCTGTTCTTAATGTGTCAGATTTACAAATGAATTCTCATCATTAAGGCAAGCTCATTAAAAGATACACATTACGCTTCAGATTTCATTGACTGGTATATTAGTAGTACAGAATTGTGATGATTATTAATGAAATTATATTCTGCTCAGTTGAAGAGAACCTAGAACGGCATTAGATAAGTATATACAATATTCTTCTGAGTAACATATAAACAGAATGTAGCATTGAAACAAATGAGAAGCAGAATCATTTCTAAGGGATGGCTCTCCGTCCATGTACATGTACATATATATACAACCCAAATGCCAATAAATCTTTGATAAAAATAAATATTTTGTAATATTTTCATAAAATATTGGCCTCTTCTCTCAGACAATGAAGGAGTTTTACAGAGAGTTTCAGGTATGCAAGGGCCAGACAGTTTTCTCAGTGGTGTTGAGTCAAAATATAGGGGGCTATTTCATAAAACATGTTTTCTCCCTGAAATATGACATTTTTTGGTGTGCTTTATTTATTTAGAGAATATCTATGCCACTTCTCCAGAGGACCTCCTCAAGGTGGCTTACAAAGTAAAACATGATCAAAACCATAAAATAGCTTTTAAGTTGTTTAAAATTAACAAACTGTTTAAAACCCAGAACCCAGCTAGAGCATAAAATAGTGTATAAACTGCTTGTAGCGTAAATGAGTCTCAGGAAACAGTTCTCAGGCTAGAAACAGACTGTGACAAAAAAAATTTGCAAGGTTTGTTGCCACCATCATTAAGATAAAGATGATGATGAGGCATGCTGAGGTAAGCACAATTAAACTGTACACCGATTGCTCCATTCTTGGTCACTGGCCATTGGATTGAAAGGGGTATCATCAAGGTTTTATTTTGAGATCCTGTAAATGATAATTGTGCATTTTAATTTCTTCTGTGAGAATGTGTGGAAATTTCTTCTTTTTCTTTGATAGAATTTCGTAGTTGCTATGGTTTATTCGCTCATGCAATAAAGACTGATTGACTCAAAAGAATTCTAAAAGATCAGCTTCCTAATTAAAAGCCTAATTAAAGATAAATGTTTTGGCCTAGCACCCAAAAGAGAGTGGGGCAGGTGCCAGGTGAACCTCAAGGGGAAGGGCAGTCCACAGGAAAGGTACCACCACTGAAACAGTGAGACAGACAGGCAAACGGCTGGTAGTCTGGTACTGCATGTGGGGAATCTGGTGGCATACCAGGGAAATGATACCCAGACTGAGGAAAGCAACTATTTTGGAGTTTTAAATCAGACAGTGAAACCAGATTGGCCTTCCAGTGTCACCTGACTCCCTCATCCAGAAAGATTGTGGGCAGTTTTATGATCGTCCCAACCAATATGTTCAGGAACAGAGAGTCAGTTCCTGCTCCTTGTCAGGAGCAGTCTCAACCCATGGGTAACTGAGGCAGTTGCCACAGGACTCACACTGGAGGGGGCTCTGAACACCCCTAGCCCCCGGTAGAGTGGAGGAAAAAGAGAAGACTCCTGCTGTTTGTGTCAACCGCGTTCAGGACTTGGGCAATTGGCTTTCTGTGGCTGCAGCATTTGTTGCCTTTTGTGGGGGGGGAGGGCTGCCCCTTGCTTAACCCCACAGTCACCCTGGGGGGTGGGTGGGAAGGGTCATCCCACTATACAGGTTGGCAGGGCTGGTGGCAGTGATTCTAGGGTCCCATCTTGTACTCTTTGGCCAGGGCCCCAGAATCACTAAGACCACCCCTGCTGCATGGGCTCATAGTACTTGTCTCAGGGCATCAGAACAATGACTGCAATTTTATTTCTTCGCACATTCTGAAAGCCAAGGGGAGTTTGGAACATCACAAAAGACACCTGTAGTAATTTTCACAGAATGGTTCATGTCACCTAGGGTTGCCAGTCTCCAGGTGGTGGCTGGAGATCTCCCAGAATTAAAGAATGTGTGGTTATATGGCATTGTTATAAAGTTTCTCAGGAAACAAGACACAGTATGTTATCAGAATGACATCACAGGAGAAGGCATGGACTTTTAGAAATCAATATTTCTATACAGCATTCTAACCCAGTGAGTTCCCACTCCTAACCCTGCCCTCCCCAGACTCCACCTCCAGAATCTCCAGGAATTTCCCAACCCAGAGCTGGTAACCCTATGGAAATTTAGAGAGTACACTGTAGCTATACTTCCTCAGGAGGGGCTAACTTATTGCCACACATACTTTGCGCTGTGTCTGGGTCTGCACCAACCACTGTCTATCAAATGTGTATTGACAATTCCCCATTAGAAACATCATTCCCAGGCACATGAGAGCCCAATTTGGATCGCCACTGTGGTGCATGGGGAGAGGGGTCCTAAGCCTTGTCCCTGGAGCCATTTCCTCAACCTGGTATGGCCCCAAGGAGCCACTATTTGCCCCATTTGGGATACTGATGGGGTATACACAGGGGACTGTTTGGCAGGTCCTGCTGTCCTCTGGACTGCCTCTGGCAAGCCATTCGTTAAAATTTGTGCTGCAGTCAAAAAAACATGGCCGCTTGCCAAGAAAAACACAACCTCTGCCTGCAGTTATGTACCCAGAATTCCCTGCATAGTATGGCATCAATTAAGCAAGCAATTACGGGACTCTATTGAACCCACCGTTTAGAATGTCACTGCATGCTCTGTGTCGCCCTAGCCTTGTCAATGAGTAACATGACTAGTAATTGGGTTTCACTGCAATATAAATATTAGTGATATGTGCTGTCTTAGTCAATCAGTGTTAGGTCGGAAATAATCAAGTCCAATTCCTCTTCCTAATCAACTTTTTCTGGGGCTGATCAGCTGCATATTGGACTGTATTGTTACGCTGGGGAACAGGCTGCTGTATTGGGAGAGTTTCTTTCTTTTTTAAATATTCATTTCCTGACAGCTCTCAATATAAAAGGATTAAGCTGGTCAGCCAAGGAGGTACAGAGCACATACCATAAGAAACTTTGCCCTTAAAAACATGTATCTCATTAAAATATTCCAGACATATACAAACTCACAAGAAACACAGTGATGATTAGGGTAAACTTATACATTCATTACAGGGGAGAAATGACATGTGCTATGTGGACTCAGGTGTTACCTATCCACGAATGGATGAGGCCGTAGCTCCTGAGCATTCTCCAGAGATGTTGTAAGGCCTTGAGAATTTTTTAAATGCCGCTGTTGCAGTGCAAAGCCACCTGCCCACCTTGATAAAGGTGGCAGGTGGGAACAGTGCAGGAAAATGTTGCATCAGTGGTACATGGTACAACTAAGATGAGCACCCTGAGCCATTCATTTGGAAGATGAAGGGGGTCTCCCTCAGACCAGAAGCCAGGGGTCTGGGGGACTTCATGGACCTGGGACAGGAGCCCCTTGAGGGATGCCATTATCCTTGACCCATGGATGTTACAGCTGGGTGGACTGGACGTGGCACACCTCCCTCGGGCACTAAAGACGGCTGGGCAAGGAGAAGCATGCGTCATGAGTCATATCCATGTGACAGCTCAGGGCTCGGAGCTAGGGTGGCCTCGCCCATAAGACCAGTGATGCACAAAACAGAGGCCTGACTCTTCGGCATCCCACCAATTGCCTCATTGCAATTAGGACTGGGATGGGAGTTTTGGCCTGTGTGGGCTGCACTGTTGCAGATCCCCCTTGAGCAATGAAAATATAGTTGGCCCTTTGCTTATTCCAGCTGACAGTGGGTTTGTTATGCTGCTGTTGCAGTGCAAAACCACCTGCTCACCTCTGCACGTGATTAGCTGTTTTTCATAAATAGGTATCCACGTGTTTTGGATAGATTACCGCCATGCAAAGGGAGGGGACACATTTTCCAGGGGACTTCGAAGCACTGTTACAACCTTAAACATTAAACCATCCTAACCTTATATTTGGAAGGAAGCGTCATCCAGTTATCACTTGCGGGATCAGGAACAGGGAGTAAACTAGATGAACCTCCCAATGAGCATCAGAGTGCTGTACAGTAGCTGGACTGTGTTGCTTGTGGAGGAATGTGCTCTGGGATATGCATCTTGACCTGGAGGGAAATGCACATGTGAGCGCATCTAAAGCAATGGTGTGAGGATAGACAGCAGGTGCATTTGGAGGTGCATCTGATTTCCCATCAGGCTCAATCAAGCAAAGAATACCTGCTGCTGCATGTGGATCTCTATGCTGGATCAAGGCACCTGGCTCTGACTAGAGGGGCTACTGCTGCAGTCTCTTTGTTCTAAGGCACACTGTGCAAAGCCTTAATAGAAGCTAAAAAGGTAAAGGTAAAGGTTCCCTTGCTCGAAAGCCAGTTGAATCCGACTCTAGGGTTGCAATGCTCATCTCCGTTTCAAAGCCGAAGAGCCAGCGCTGTCTGAAGACGTTTCCGTGGTCATGTGGCCGGCATGACTAAACACCAAGGTGCACGGAACGCTGTTACCTTCCCACCGAAGTGGTACCTATTTATCTGCTTGCAATTTCTTGCTTTCGAACTGCTAGGTTGGCAGGAGCTGGAACTAGAGATGGGAGCTCACTCCGTCATGCGGAACCTGGGTCTCGAACTGCTGAACTACCGACCTTCCACAGCCTGCAGTTCAGCGTCTTAACCACTTGAGCCACCGCAGCTCCTTAATAGAAGCTACTTGCCACCAAATTTTGGAGACGCAATCATGCTTCAACCCGGTGCTTCAATCGAATAACTATGTACATTATTTATTGCTAGGCATTGTGACAGCTGTATTAGTGTGCCTTTTAGAATAAGATTGCACCTCTGACTATTTGTGTCTTTGTTGTTTTCGTTTCATCATCTGCACGGTGGCTTTGGGTTCGGTGATTTTGCGCAGAATATTCTCACGGGGAGGAGAAATGCCAGAATGCAGACACGTTTCCTTCTCTGTCAAGAGACAAAAATATATATTTAAAATTTAATATCCACGAACAGCTCTCAAGGAAGAGTGAGTCAGGCAATCCTAATTTTAGGCTTCTCTCCTTCATTAGTACCATTTAAATATTAATGCTGTTCTGGGGCTTCTTTATATGCATATCACATCACTAAACTATAATTATTCACTCAGCATTACACTAATTCCTACATTCGATTTTAGTGTACTTTCCCCCACTACTGGGAATATCATGAAGATAATCTTAGATATGAACAGCCTGATTTTCAAAGAGTCGATAAAGCACAATCCAAAATGAAGTAAATTAGATTTTTGTCAGTGGAGCAAAAATATATATAACATACCACAGGCTGCTTAAAATGGTTGGCTGTTCCTCATTTCAGAGCCCTAATTGCTTAAAATGCAAGTGAGTGATCCCACGCTTTGTTTTGCTGTGATATAACTAACATAAGGCCAATCTTCTACATGCAGTTTACCATGTGTGTGGCCTTTGCAAGAGCAATGCAACCACTTGGGTAGAGTTTGGAAATACTGTAGCTCTCCATGTTGCTCGGGTAGATTTTAATCATGGCAACTCAAGCCTGTAAAAACAAGAAGGGTATTGACATAGTTAAATTAAATGGCACAAAATAGGCACCCATTCACACATGGCCCCATATATGGAGCTCACCTATGTGATTTCATTAGTTGTGGCTAGTCATCTGGGTGGCTGCAATGTGTTAACTAGAGGCACAACAGGCTTCACAAAAAAATGTGATCAGCATTTGACCTCACTACGATCAAACTAGTCATTTTCAACACTCACAGTGGTACAACTTTATACAAAAGCCATAAATGCTACATTCATTTGGAAGAGTAATATCAACAAAGATGAGCTCCAGGGTAAGACTTGTTTCCATGCTTGTTAAAGTATCTTCTCCAGTCTGTGTAACCAAACTTCAAAGTTCCAAACATGGTGGAAACAAGGAAAAGAGTTCCTATGTTGTCACACAAAGAGTTGTGCTTTGTAGTAAAATCTTATATAGAAGATAATTTTATCAAAATTGATTATTGCTTCTACAGACAGAAATATAATGTTAATATCGTCCTTATTTTCCAAATGTAGTATTTAAGGGGTTTTTGTATTATTTATTTATTTATTTATTTGATTCATAGCCTGCCCTCCCCGCCAGGGCAGGCTCAGGGCGGCTTATATAAAATTTGACAAATAAAATATAAATATAACCATAAAAACAAGACTTAAAGTGCTAGTTATCAGCTTATACATCGATGGTGAGGTAGTAATAGCAGCAGACATACGAAAAAAGACAGTCAGCAGTTGTTATTACAATTTGGCAAAGCACAGGCTATCAATGGTGGCATTGGGCACAGGTTCTTAGTTGTTGGATGCAGCTCCTTAACTAAAGGCCTGGTGGAAGAGCTCCATCTTACAGGCCCTGCAGAACTGTAAGAAGTCCCGCAGGGCCCTAGTATCTTCCAGGAGCTCATTCTACCAGTGCGGAGCTGCCACTGAAAAGGCCCTAGCCCTGGTTACTGCTAGCCTGGCATCTTTAGGACCCAGAAGGGCCAGACAATTTTGAGACCCTGACCATAGTGCTCTCTGGGAAACTTTTGGGGAAAGGCGGTCCCTCAGATAGGTAGGGCCCTGACCATATAGGGCTTTAAAGGTAAGCACCAACACCTTGAAGCGAATCCGGTATGCTATAGGCAGCCAGTGCAATGCTTTTAGGGCAGGCTGAATGTGCTCCCACATGGGGAGACTCAATAACAGCCTGGCTGCCGCATTCTGCACCAGCTGAAGCTTCTGGATTTGGGACAAGGGCAGCCCCATGTAGAGAGCATTACAGTAGTCCAGTCTCGAGGTTACCATCACGTGGATCACTGTCACCAAGTCATTGTGTTTGAGGAAGGGAACCAACTGCCTAATCAGCCAAAGATAATAAAAGGCTGACTTAGCAGTGGCTGCTACCTGGGCCTCCATCATTAAGGAGGCATCCAAGAGCACTCGCAAGTTCCTAACCTCTGGTGCTGGCACCAATGGTGCCCCATCAAAGGTCAGGAGTGGGATCACCAGCCCAACTCAGACACAGGACCTCCATCAGATTCAATTTCAGTCGGCTCAGTCTAAGCCAACCAGCCATGGCCTGCAATGCCAGGTCCAGATCTCCCAGACTAGAGTCAGACTGGCCACTCAACAACAGGTAGAGCTGGGTGTCATCTGTGTACTGGTGACACCCCAGCCCGTGCCTCCGGACAATCTGGGCAAGGGGGCACATGTAGATTTTAAATAACATCAGGGAAAGTATCGCCCCTTGGGGTGCACTCCACAGACAAGCAGGTGCCTTCGGGACAACTGTTCCCCTAGTGGCACCCTTTGTCCCCAACCCTGTAGGAATGAGGAGAGCCCCTGAATCCCAGCATCAGCGAGGTGGTGAATCAGTAGTTGATGGTCGACTGTGTTGAATGCTGCTGACAGGTCCAACAACAGCAACACTGCTGAACTGCCCCGATCCAGATGCCTCCGAAGGTCGTCTGTGAGGGTGACCAATACTGCCTCCATCCCATGGCCAAACTGGAAGGGATCTAATATGGAAGAGTGCCATCCCAAAAACCCTGCAGCTGATTTGCCGCCACCCTCTCAATCAGTTTGCCCAAGTAGGGCAAATCGGAAACCGGCCGGTAGTTAGCCAATTTGGCCGGATCCAAGGATTTTTTTTTTAAGAGGGGGTGTACCACTGCATCTTTGAGTGTCCCAGGGAACAGTCCCTTGGAGAGGGACTTGTTGATGATATCCCTTAGTGCACCTAATTAGCCATGATGGCCACGGATCAAGACTGCAGGTGGTTGGGCGTATAGTTGAGAGTAATTTGTCAACTTCCTCTAGGCTGAGTGGACTGAAATAATCCAAAACCTGACTAGAAGATGTGCATGGAGCCTCGAGTTCACTTACTGTCTCAACTGTAGCAAGAAGGTCATGGCGGAGTGACAATACTTTATCTGTGAAATAGCTCACAAAAGCCGCACAGCCAATGTCCAATTCCCTAGCATTTAATCTGCCCTGTGGCAGAGTTGTTAAGGACTAAACCGTTCTAAATAATTGGGCTGGGCGTGAGCTCGCAGACGTAATGGTGGCTGCATAGTACTCTCTCTTAGCAGCTTTGCCATCTCATCGAATCTCATAAACATCCTATAAGATGCTCTTGTTGCTTAATCATGGGCACACCACCACTCTCTAGCCATCTAAGCCTTCGCTTCATCAGCTGCAGCTCCTGGGTAAACCAAGAAGCCAGCCTAGAGTGAGGGCACAGAGGGCATCAGGGAGCAATCTTGTTGATGGCTGCTGAGAGTCGGCCATACCAATCCTCCACTAGCTCATCCAATGAGCTGCCAGGGGGCATTGGATCCTGCAGGGCCATCTGAAGCTGCACAGGGTCCATTTGGCTCTATGGGCAAGCTAAAATATGCCCCTTCAGGGCATGGTGATCTGACCGTCGAACTGCCATAGCAGTAATCCGGTCCACTGTAACCCCCACTGTGAAGATCAAATCAAACGTGCGACGGGCTCGGTGAGTGGGGGCCATTACATATTGGGAGAATCCTAGCGCCACCATGGTCAACACCAGGTCCACCGCCTGTGAGGAGGTTGCATCATCGGCATGAATACTGAAGTCACCCAGGACTATCAGTCTAGGATGCTCCAGTGCCCAGCCTGACACAGCCTCCACCAGGGATGATCGGCTATCGGTTGGCACATTGGGCAGATGGTACACTAACCAAATAGCCAAACTGTCCCCAGTTTTCCACACAAAGCCAGCACACTTTATGTCTGTGAGCTTCGGTGGTGGGAGCACCCTGAAGGAGTAAGCCTCCCAAATGAACAGAGCCACCCCTTCTCCCCGCTCCTTAGTCCAGGATTGGTAGAGGACTGAGAACGCGAGCGGAAACAACTGAGAGAGAGAGCTACTGTCTCCTCATCTCAAACCCAGGTCTCAGTCATACATACCAGGTCCACATCCTGCTCCAGCAGGAAGTCCCAAAGGACCATGGTCTCATTATTTATGGACCTGGCATTACACAACACCAATGACAGAGAGGGGTCTTTTATCTTAGCCCCACTGCCTGCCACCTTCAGGATGGGATGCAGGCTGGAAGGGGGCCAAGCTCCTCTATTTCTCTGCCCCCTTCCCTTCCATTTATGCTGTCAGGCTCAGGGCACTCCAGAGAGTACCCAGGGGAGCCTGTCTATCCAGAATGGGGGGAACATAGGAAACTCCCTAGATTCCAGCCTAATACAGGGAGATCTGGAGAGAACCCAGGGGAGCTTGCACACCCAGAAAATAGAGGGTATAGAAGACACCCTAGATCCCGACCCAATACAGGGGGCAGGGGAGGTGGGACAAACAATTGGCACAGCCTGACCTCGGAGGAGAGAGTTGCGTGGGAGGGGGCTGGGAAACGGAGAATCAACAAGAAAATCAGGCGTCCTACAATTGGCCTTGAAGCAACGTGGGTCAAAAGTTCAGAGACCTAATAAAGAAATGTTGCTGACAGTCGGGGAGGAACGGATTGAGGTGAACGGTGTACCAGGGTCAGCTGTGCTGTAACACTGCCCGGAAAGTTCACCTCAATAAAAGCAGACTAGGAGACACATGAGGGTCTCCGGTCTGATTCTGAGGCTGTTCAAAGGCAACTATGCTTTATTGCTCTGGCTGCTGAGAACCGCGATACTTCAAACACGGACCCGGGGACTGCGGAAACTCTACAGATGCCTGGTCCCAACGCTGTACTTTCCCCTCCCCAGGAGCACTGGCATCCCTTGTCCAATCATCACCATTTATTAGTGGTCTTCGCAAAAGCCTCAGACCAACTGATGGGCTAACAGATGGATACCTGATATGAGTACCACTAGGAGTATATAGCAGTTCTCCCAGTACTGCAATCCCTGACCAGTCCTATTCTAACAAAAATCTCTTATTGCTCGACTAATCTTAACAATTTAGTTGCAATAACATCCAATTCCTATGGCCATTAACTTAATAAGGCCAGTGACAATATACTCAATTTGTGCTAGTTCTATAAGGTTGTACCATTGTCGATATATTATTGCCATATACCACACAGTTTTTTTCCCTTGTCTTGTGATATAGCCTTTGTTATCTTTGCTGTGGCGTTGGTCAGATGCAACACACATTTTTATTTTTTGAAATCTAGTGGCAAGTGTGTTTTGTCACAAAAGGGTTGCCAACCCCCCAGGTGGCACCTGGAGATCTCCCTCTATTACAATTGATCTCCATGAAACAGAGATCAATTCACCTGGAGAAAATGGCCACTTTGGAAGGTAGACTCTATGGCATTGTATCCTGCTGAGGCCCACCCTCTCCCCCTCCCAACCCTCCTCAGGGTGGTGTTTAGTCATGCTGGCCACATGACCACGGAAACGTCTTCGGACAGCGCTGGCTCTTTGGCTTTGAAACGGAGATGAGCATCGCAATCCTAGAGTCGGATTCGACTGGCTTTCGAGCAAGGGAACCTTTACCTTTACCTTTAAGCTGCCCTGAGCCCGTTCACGGGAAGGGCGGGGTATAAATACAATGAAATAAAATAAATAATAAATAAATAAATGATCTCTGCATTGGACAAAGTCTTTAAGGTAGCACAAAACTCTGTTATTTTGGCTTCAGCATAATAACATGGCTACTCCACTGGAATTTCTTAAGAGTGTAATCTTTCAACATGCTATTTTGGGGGAGTATCTCTTCTTAACTTCCCCAGCCAGATATTAAATCACCTTTTCAGAAAGGTCACTTGCTTAGACAGATCAAAGTATTGTGCATTAGTTACATAATAATTCTTTTAACTGTCGTGGTTGATTACATCTGAGTATCTTCTGATCTTTCAAGGTCCAAAGCTATTTTGTTAATATTTATTATTTTGACAAATGGGACCTGGAAGCAAATCAACTGAAACACAATTCTTACATAAGGGACAAATCTTGATCCGGGCATTAGCAGTAACTTGTAAAGGTTAATGTGTACTTTCCGTATTTTTGATTCAGTGTTTCACGAATAAAAGATTAACTGTGCAATTCTATGCAGAGTTAGTCCAGTCTAAGCCTGTTGAAAGCAAGAAAAATAAAAGGTCCATCAGTGGCAACCAATATCTGCATAATAGAATGCTGTGATGTTTTCAGAGCTGTAGAAAAGCATATAGTTTTATCCTAAGGGCTAAAATTTAAAGACTGCTCTATATTACATTGATCCCCTTTGCTTACTTCAAGATCCCATTGCGTATACCATGCATATGTATTATGCCCTTAACCTCAGATTGTCTTCTGTCCTTTTCCAGTTAAGGGCTCCAAAACTAGTCGGCTGATCAGCATCAACAAAGTGTCAAACAATCCTTCATAGACCTGGAGAAAAAGTATTTGATGTAAAACTTTTTCAAGACATTTGACTTTGAAATAGCAAGGTCTACAACCTTCTCTTTCCACTACACTGTCTGTACTGTGTAGACTAAGGGTGCCAAACATGTGGCCCATGGGCCAGATCCAGCCCCTGCAGGTATGGTATCTGGCCCACAAGCAACTGCTTCCTTCTCTCGGCCACTACTGCTGCTGCAAAGGGGGAAGGAAAAAGAGAGTGCGCATGAGCACACCCTCTGCTCTCTCCTCCTTCCTCCTCGGAGGCTGCTGCTGTGTTGCCAAGCCTCTCTTCCTCCTTTAGGGAGGAAGTGAGGGGGAAGGAAAAAGAGAGCACTCATGTGCGCACCAGAGAAAAGCTCTCTCTGCTCAAGCCTATTGCCGTTCAGCATCTGAAATCATCTTTATAAAGTTTATATCTCCAGTACCTTGTGTTACGTATCATGGTACACATGGTCTGGCCCAGCAAAGTGACATTTCCAGCCCTTGTAACAAATTAGTTCAACACCTCTGGCGTAGACCTTTTGTGCCATTGAGACACTTAAGACCATGGCAGCTGGAGCATCTCCATGATATCAGAGCTGATTACTAAATACTAGAAAGAGAAGCAGAATAGGCAGACATATCAGGGGTTAAGAAAGAAATTAGGAGAAATCTTTCAAAGGTGCTTGAACATGTTCTATGATTGGCACCGTGACATGTAGTACATACATCACTTGTGACCTGTTCATAAAAATGAACTGAGATGATATGACAAACTTTTCAACTAACCTGTATAATGTATATTTCTGCATTAACAGGCTCAGAGTGTCGTGCTTTATGTAATCATTCTAAGCAGCTGTATTCAGAAGTAAGTCCTTTGTTATTCAATGGGTCTTACACCCAGGATACTGTTTTTAGGATTGCAATCTTTAGTGAACAAAAGTTGCTCTAAAGAGCTTGGGATTCCAGTCATGAAGTCTTCAATAGCCCTGAAGCCCCGGGCTGCTCATCTGTTGTATGATTTCAGAGCAAGTAAGCTAATGGTATGGGAGGGGGGGTCCATGACACTCCTGCTGGCTAATCTCCATTGTAACATCAAAGCAAATCAACCAGTGGCATCCTGGGATGAAAAAAAAGGACAGAAACTGAGGAAAAGGTGACAAAAGTGAAGCTGTTCAAGTAAATTCGGAAACAAGGTGAAGAACACTTACAGACTTTCATTATAACCTGCTCTTATTATAGTAATAACCAGAGCTATTTTTGGGCAGGAACGCACAGGAACGGAGTTCCGGCTGGCTCCTGAGTTGGCCACGCCCAGCAGAAACTCATTAGCATAATAGACCATACCCAACAGCAGACACTTATTAGGATTGGCTACATTGGGGGGTGGGGGTGGCTTAACATGCAAAGGGTTCCTGCTACAAAAAAAGCCCTGGGTTTTGACAACAAACAAGGTAAACAGAATAAGAAGCAAATGGTGGTTGTAGCTGGATGACCACAGTTCTGGTAATGTGGGGGTGTGGCCTAATATGTTAATGAGCTGTGCTCTCAGGGGTGTGGCCTAATATGCTAATGAGTTTCTGCTGTTGGGTGTGGCCTATTATGCTAATGAGTTCCTGCTGGGCTTTTTCTACAATAAAAGCCCTGGTAATAACCTAATTCTTAATTTTTTAAATGTATAAGTCAAGAGTGAAAGTCAAGAAACAAAGCTTTTGTGACTTTCTCAAATTCAAAGAGATCATTTCTGTACTGGGAATATAATCTAGTGACCAGGGCTTTTTTTTCTTTGGGAATGCGCTGGAACGGAGTTCCAGAACCTCTTCAACAAAATTCTTTTTAAAATGTTTAAAAGTTCATGAGTTTTCAGTATACAGACGGAAAACTTCATTTCCTTCTTGAGAGTTCCAGCACCTCTTTTTTTTTAAGAGCCCTGCTAGTGACCATCACAGACGTCCCATCTGCAAACCAGTTTTGCTTCCAGTAAAGCAGATACAATCTGCATATGTATTAAGACTGTAAATTTTAATGACAATTCACAATCCTAAAGAACATTCCTTATGTCCCTTAAAAACTAATGCGAATCCACTGTAATATTGGCAATGATTTCTGTTCCACTCTCCGATTCAAGATTCAAACAGAATTAACACATAAATTGAGCGCTCCAGATGTCAGCAGGGCCGGCTCGCTCACTAGGCGAGCTAGCCTCTCGCCTATAGCTTGGCCATCATGGGGGCACCAGACTGAGTCACCCTCTCCCCCCCTGCCAAAAGCCCCCCCCCCGCCAAAAGCTCCTGCCGCGTCCTGGCCACTGCCGGCTCTTCACTCCCGTGATTCCCAGCCCGGCCTCAGACCGCCCCCCCCCACCCTGGCAAGGGGGGAGGCAGCTTCCTGCAAAGTCCTTGGTGGGGCGGAGCCTTCTGGCCCACCTCCTCTTCTGGCTGGGCGGGAAAAACCAAACCATCAGCAGCAATGGCGTGGCAGAAGTGGGGAAAAGAGATTAGAGCACAGAAAAGAGATTGAAAAATGTGTCTTCCCCCCCCCCCCAGGT
>NW_015176460.1:96742-144502 GCF_001447785.1 Gekko japonicus | reverse complement strand
GAAAAGAGATTGAAAAATGTGTCTTCCCCCCCCCCCAGGTAGCCAGCAGCAGCTGCTTAAAATCTGGGCCAGTCTCCGGCCACTCTTTCTGCTCAGCGGCACGTTGGACGGCCATCCACGGAGGACTTTCTTGCTGTGGGCGTGGGACAGTGAAAAGGAGCGCCTGGGCGCGCACCCTCCAGAACATCATCTGCCCGCTTTCCCTCTCTCCTCTTTTCCCCTCGCCCAGTCCCTGTGCGCCTCTTAGTGCCTGCGGTGCTCTTCTTCCCCTTATCTCTTAAGTGCTGCTTCAGACCCACAGGGCTCCCTGCCCACCTGGAACTCTCCTCCTCCTGGAGAAGGCAGGAGGCTTTTTTCACTTCTTTGCAGCGCTGGAAGGGTTAAACCTGCGGAGCCTTTTGCTAGAGAGGCTAAGCAGGGGGGGCGGGAAAGAGGAGAGGCGCTTTTCTTTTCTTTCTTTTTTTTTTAGAACACAATTTTATTTTTCATGAAAATATTGACATGTCATCAGTTCCATTAATGTTTCAATTTTTACCCCCAATATTCCCACTTTACTCTCCCCCTCCCCGTGGCTTCCCGCAATGCTTCCCCCCTCGTCACTCCAGTACACCTTAAGATAACATCATATTCTAGTTTCAATATTGTTCTACATATAATAGATTGTGCTTTACATCCCAGTTCTTTTCTAGGTAAATTTTAAAGTCTCTCCATTCCTCATAGAATTCCTGATCTTCTTTGTTATTCAGTTTTTTCATAATTTTGTCCATCTCAGCCATAAACAAAGTTTTTTGTATCCATTCTTCTAACTCTGGAATTCTTTCTTGTTTCCAACATTGTGCATAGAGTATTCTCGCCGTTGTAATCAGGTACCAAAATAAGGTTCTTTTTGTAGTATTCAGTTCTTCCATTTTAAGTCCTAAGAGCAGAATTTCTGGTGCTTTTTTAAAGGAACATTTCAACATTTTTTGTATTTCGCTGTGAACTCTAGTCCAGAAGTCCACAGCTTTTTCACATGTCCACCACATATGATAAAATGAACCTTCATGTTTTCTACATTTCCAACATTTGTTAGAAAAGTTTTGGTTCATGTTGGCTATTTTCTTGGGTGTCATATACCACCTGTACATCATTTTATAACAATTCTCTTTCACATTGGTACATGACGAGATCTTGATCGAATTTTTCCACAGATATTCCCAAGAGTCCATAGAGATCTCAGTATTAACATTTACTGCCCATTTAAGCATTTGCTCTTTCACCGTCTCATCTTCCGTATACCATTTTAACAAAATTTTATATACAGTAGAAATCACCTTTTTCCCTCCTCCCTCCCAGACAGTTTCAATTTCATTTTTCTCCTCTCTAAATCCATATTTTTTCTTATCTGCTTTGAACAAATCAACTATCTGTAAATAGCTCAACCAGACATATTTATACTGTATCTCATCCTGCTCTTTTATTTGCCATTCTGTACCCTCTTTTTTTATTAAGTCTCTGTAAGGCAACCACTCTTTGCCGCTTTGTCTCGTGTATGATGATAAAACTTCTGCTGGTACAATCCACAGTGGTCTCGCATCAAAGAAAAATCTTTTATATCTCGTCCATGTTGTAAATAAGGCATTTCTTACAAAGTGATGTCTAAAGAAATTGTCCGCCTTATTCTTTTCATACCAAAGGTATGCATGCCAACCAAATCTGCAATTGGCTTCAGTGGGAAGGAAACAGTTTTCGAGCTAGGAGAGGCGCTTTTCCGGGGGTGGAGGGGTTGCAGAGAAGCCACAGCAGGAAGAAGCCGCCCAGCCGGCCCCAGGAAGGGTCCCTTCGAAGTAAGGCATGGGAGGGGAGAGAAGATCGGAGGTCTGGTGAGGGCGGGAGGAAGGCCAGGATGATTCTCAGCCAGGATTGCCAACTCCCGACAAATTGCTGGACATTGGAGGGGGGGGAGATTCTGGGAAATGCCTGATTTGGGGCCAGGGAGGGACCTGACATGGGAACCGGTTCCATAGAGTCCTCCCTCTGGACTGGTGCAGCCCTTTTTCTGCAGGGGAACCGATCTCTGTCCGCCAGGAGGAGGTTGTAATTCCAGGGAAACTTCAGGCCCCACCTGGAGGTTGGCAACCCTTTTAGCCCCCAGGTTTATTCCACTGTGTAAGGAAGGGAAAGCAGGGCCAGAGAGAGGAGCTCGAAGAAGGACACGTTCCCATCCCTCGGGCTCAGTCTGTATACTTTGCACCCAGAAACCAAGTGGAGAGCGGAGCCCACCCCAGGCAGGCTGGCCGAGTACTGGCCCTCCAGCCCCCAAGAAGGGTCTGTGGAGGTGATGGCCCCCCTCCTCCAGGGCACCTGGAAGGTTGGAGGCAGCCTCCTCTTCCTCCTGCCCCCCCACCTGGGGCAAATGAAGTGATCCTCACAACAGCCCTGCAAGGTGGATGAGGCTGAGAGAGCGAGAAAGTGAGTGGCACATGGTCACCCAGTGAGCTTCCATGGCAGTGTGGGAATTCAAAGACTGGCTTCTAAAATAGATTTTATAGACGTGCTGGTTTTTCCTCTTTTGTAAGCTGCCTGAAGGGCTTTGGCTATGGGAAAGGTCAGACCTGTTTTATATAAATAAAATGTTCCTTGTCCCTATTAATGTGTCTTTGTCTTTTTTACCTAACTCTGCTGTTACTGGTAGAAAAGAGCAAGAGTCCAGTAGCACCTTAAAGACTAATAAAATTTGTAGCAGGGCAGGAGCTTTCAGCAGCTGGACTTCCTTCTCTCCAGGCCCTGCCTGGAGGTTGGCAACCCCATAATTGGTGGGTGTGCATGCGGGGGGGGGGGGGCCAGAAGGTGGCCTCGCCTAGAGTACAAAAAACCCTGGAGCCAGCCCTGGATGTCAGTCCTACATTTATCCTGTGTGAGACAAACAAGGAAGTCTTTTCGTGCTACTTTGTCTATGAATTCTTCATAAGTGAAATAAGTGAACAACCAAAATACTTATATGAAATTCCACTTGATGGAGAAAACTGAAGTAAACTTTACTTTTGAACCATATTGGAAGGCTTTGAGGATGGGCTTTTTCACCACCAGTGACAAAACAGGAACTTTTTGTTTCTGATGGGTAGAAATAAAATTTTACCTCTATTACTGACAGCAAAAATGATGGCCGCAGGACACTGAGTGAACAGTGTTCTTTTATTATCTGAATGAGGTTGTAAAGGAGCTGAAAAATCCAGAGCTCTCTTCACTTCTGAGAATCAGGCTTTAGAAATTAGTCTAGCTGTGTAATAACAAGGGGCAAGTCAAGCAAATGGGAATATGTTAGAGAGAATTTTGCCTTGGTTGAGAATTAAAGGAACATATAACAGTGTTGATATTAATCATCACAAGCAGTGGGAAGATCATTTGAGGAAGGAAGGAAGGAAGGAAGGAAGGAAGGAAGGAAGGAAGGAAGGAAGGAAGGAAGGAAGGAAGGAAGGAAGGAAACTTATCCAGCAGGACATTCCTTTCAATTGGGTGCTAAGGAATAATATTTAAATGTGGTAAATGCAGGATGCTTGCAGCGTTAACTCTGAGTTTAAAACAGGCCTCTGTAAAGTTAATTGTGCCAGGAAGGGACAATATGGGTTCCATAAATTATTCCAGTCCTCAACATAATTTAAACAAATACAAGGAAATGATAGATGGGATGATGTACTTGGAATTTGGGGGAAGGGGGGGGGAAGCACCGCATCACTGCAATGTGAGAGAAGAGCCAAGAAACATTTATTATAACCAATCCTATGAATTGCATGGGATCAGTCATGTTTGCCCTAAATTGGCTGCACACATTTAATAGTTTGCAAAGGGCTGCATACTTTTGGAATACAGGAGGAACACCTGTGATTCATTAACATATCCGTGCTTTTTATGGAGAAGTGAAAAGGGCAGAATGAGAGGGAGTGTGGTAGAAATGGGAGGACTGCTTTACTTCAAAGGCAGATCTGTGCATCCGGGGGGGGGGGAAATATTGCATAGCTGAAAGCTTGTGGAAGGACAGTTCTGTTAAGGCACACAGAGAAGCTATACTTGGGATCTGCTATAGTAATTACTACTCCGTCACAAATAATTATCCCAGAAAGGCCACAATTACATGTCACGCACACATTCATAAGGTAACTAAAATTACAAATGTGTAAAAATAACAGCAAGTATCTGAGACTCACCAACAGCAAGTAATGCCAGAGTTAAAGGTACAGATCTGCCTCTCATGTAAGGCTATTCAGTTTCATCTTCCAAATGCCTTCCTTTTGGAAGAGGCAGAAAAGATGACACAGCTCAAAACTTTAAAACGTTTCATCCACTCATAAAATATGGAGAGTGATGTCACAATGAAATGGTTCCCTAGCAATGACCCCAGAAGTTTGGCCAAAGGTATTGGGTTACCAGTTCCAGGCTTTGATCACACACAGACATTGCCGCGGGATACTCACGGATGCCGGGCAGATTTAACGGGTGCGATCACACAAGCACATCTGGCAAGCGTCGTGCACCCATTGGGAAGCCGTCACATCCCGCCGAAGATCCGGAGTTAAAAGCTACTGCAGAAACTCCACTAGCAAGCGATGCTGCGACGGCCGAGGATGGCATTGGGGTGATCGCCCCAGCGTGCTCTGATGATGTCACTGAGCCCTCGAGGAAGCAGGTTGGCATCCCTGAGCCCTCGAGGAAGCAGGCTGCAAGGTAAATCAGCCGCTTCACCCGCCGTTGCGTATGATTGCGCAGCGGTGGGTCAAATTACCGCACGAAAAATAGCCTCCCTCCCCGTGCGCGTTTTCTGCCAAGTCTGACCGGGACCCCAGTTTGGGAAATTCTTGGAGATTTGGAGGTGGAGCCTGAGGAGGACGGGGACCTCAGTGGGGTACAATGCTAGAGAGGCCACCCTTCAAGGCATCTATTTTCTCCAGGGGAACTAATCTCTATAGTTTGGAGATGAGCTGTAATTCCAGGAGATCCCCCACCTGGAAGCTGGCATCCCTACAAAGGTATCACAAGCATTCAAGGAACAATCCTAAGTAGGTCTACTTGAGTCTGTACAATGGAACTTACTTCTAGGAAAGTGTTCTTAGGATTGCATTGAAAAATATACAGATTAGATACGGATATCATACTCATGATAAGTGTTCTGATGTCCTTTGTTCCAAACAAATTGTCCATATCAGGCCTACTGTTTGCAGCCTATTGGCATAACTTGATTAGTAGAAGATGCAAAGGTTACACAGAGCACATGTTGTCAATCATGATATTAGCCAACTATTGGGATGGAGAATCAAATATCTTATCTGGAGGAAAGGCTACACTGAAATAATGATGACACCCTGTACCCACTAAAAGTCCATTTACATACAGGTAAAGCAAATAACATGGATTGGTCTTCTGTGTCAGACTCCTGCAGCAATCCGATCGGAGGCACAATCCCAGGCATATTCATTGCTCCTGGGCAGGTTCCATAGGCTTCAGTCGGGGGCTCTTCACGCCCCCCCCGGCCTTGGGACCGCCTCCTCTTCCCAGGGAGTGGATCATCTGGAAATGGCTTTTGACCATCAGCTTCATGGATCCAGGCCATCGGGGTCTGTGGGTTCTTGTTGCACAGCATCCCTTCCAAGATTTGGTGGTTGAGCCCCAGTCGGTACTGCTCCACCAGGACGCTCTTGGGCCGCCCTTGGATCTTGGAGGCATATTGGGTTCAAAGGGGTACCTTGATGGTGCGTAGCCAATCAAGGCATTAGGAGGAGGCCGCCCAAAGTAACGGGCCCCGGCAATGGGATAGTTCTCAGGGAATGTGTTACAGCTAGGCACTCAAGGTCAGGCACATAAAACATAGAGATAACGGAGTATTGTCAGGCAGTAAGAACCAAAAGTTAAAATACCAGACAGTGGTCCTCCTCCCTATATGTTAGGTCCCTGACACTCTGGACAATGCACAAGGAGGAGCCATTAAAATGTATGGCACTAGGAGTAAACGTCATCTCAGGAAGACATAGCTAACATCTCTAATTTATGGCTCTTCTACCCAATTAATGTATCTTCATTTGTCTTCTTTATTTTTCCCAGTTTTCTTTTCTACATGTTCAGCCTTTATTCTCTCAATGTGTTTTTTCCTCTCTCTTAGTTTAATTCTTCTCTCCCACTATATATTATCTTTACAAGCAGAGTTCATATAGTTTTCTTCTGTAGATGGTGGCATAAGGAATAGGATTTCTGACAACAACATAGCTGACTTTGCCACCAAACTGTGCCAGTTTGTTCTCACCCATAACCACTTCAGATTTGGTGACAACCTGTTCTTCCAGATCAATGGTACAGCCGTGGGCACCCATATGGCCCCACAGTATGCTTCCAAAACTCCCACCCACTCATACCTCTCTTATACCTGCATTACATTGATGATATTTTCATTGTCTGGATATGTGATAAAGAAGCCCTGGACATATTCCAGCAGGCATTCAATGACTTTCACCCCACCGTCAACCTGACACTGAACCAATCTATGCAAGAAATGCATTTTCCGGACACTACTGTAAAAATACACAATGGACACATAAACACCACCTTATACCAGAAGCCTACTGACCAACCAACATACCTACATGCCTCCAACTACCATCCTAAACATACCAAGCAATCCATTCTATACAGCCAGGCTCTACGCTACAGCTACATCTGACCAGTCTTACAGAGATTCTTATCTGAGGGATCTACAACAGACCTTTTTGGAACTAAAGTATACACCTGATGAAGTCAGGAAACAGATTAACAAAGCCAGAATGGTACGCAAAGAAAACCTGTTTCAAGACAGGCCCAAAAGAGACAATGACAGAACACCAACAGTGGCCACATATAGCTCTCAACTCAAAATAGTTCAACACATCATCAGTTCTCTTTCACGAGTACTGGGGGGCAAACCTTTTCTTGTGCACAGACAGGCCCCCAATCTCAAACAAATCCTCACCCACAATAATGCAACATCTAATTTGAACATGGACACTGGTGCCAGAGCTTGCAATAAAACCAGATCCCAACTTTGCTGCCACATACACCCAGACAACACAATCACCAGACCTAACAACATCAACTACACCATCTCAGGCTTATTCATCTGCTCATCTTCTAACATTGTATATGTCATTGAATGCTAACAATGCCCTTCACTTCTCTACGTACCCTACGCCAAAGGATAAATGACACAAATCTGATATCAAGAATCACGAGACTGAGAAACCTGTAGGAGAACGCTTCAACCTTCCAGAACATTCAATGAGTGACCTCAAAGTAGCTGTTTTATTGCAAAGGAACTTCAGGAAAAGGAAACTGCTGAATTACAAAGTATTACAACACTGGGGAAGATTGAAGGTCAAAGAAGAAGGGGATGGCAAAGGATGAGATGGCTGGATAGTGTTATCGAGGCAATGAACATAAAATTAAGCAAACTCCAGAGCACAACAGAAGACAGGTGGGCCTGGCATGATGTGGTCCATGGGGTCGCAACAAGTCGGACTCAACTGTGCGACTGAATAACAACAACAAAACAACACTCAGAACAACCTTCCCAGAAACCCAAGGTAGCTGTTTTATTGCAAAGGAACTTCAGGAACAGCCTGGAAAGGGAAGTTGCTGAATTACAAATTATTACAACACTCGGAACAACCTTCCCAGGACTTAACAGGGATATTGGTTTCTTATCTCACTATATATGCTAAATTCATTCTCACCAAGAAGGGCTTTACATCCTCTTTATTTTAGTGTATTTCTTATTTGGAATAGTAGATTGTAATAGTGATTGTAATGTAATGCAATGAATATTGGAATGTATTTCTCTAATCCAGTGACAGAGAAGACATAAGACTGTATAACCATTCACCCCACCTCAAAGAAAAGGATGCTGTTAGTTACCTCCATGTTTGAGAGGAGATGAATGGAGCGTAACAACAGGATCTCAGTTAATTACTCTTAGCATTCCACAATTAAGAATGATACATTTACACAGTAGTTTCCTATTTTGACATATTTATTTGTTTCACTGTGTTTCCCCCTGTAATTAAATCCAAACAAATGGTGACCACGTAAACATAGCTTGTTATTCCTGTTTGGTCTGTGCATCTATTAAAACATCTTCATTATATTGTATGCTAATTTGCTGTTCACCATCTGAGAAAGTATGCATGCACACGAAAGCTCATACCTTGAATAAAACTTTGTTGGTCTTAAAGGTGCCACTGGACTCGAACTTTGTTCTGTTGCTTCAGACCAACATGGCTGCTCACCTGGATTTGTCCCCTCAGTAAGACAGTTTGGTGCCAATGGTATAAGAGTTCAAAGTACCAAGGAAAGAGAGTAGTCTTACCTATTCGATGGAAGCAGTAGCTTGATTAGGCCATTGAACTATTCATATCAGGATGTGATACATGAAGGACGTGATGATTAGAGTCAGGAGGATCAACAAAGTAGAAGCTGCAGGCTGGTAGGATAGACATTAGACAACTGACAGTATGCCTACGACAGCTCAAGCAACCTTATCTGCAACTATCTTTTTTTAAAAAAAGAAGTAGAGTGAAGAGTGCAAAGGCCAAGTCAGAAAAGAAATCAAGCCATCAAAATACACTACTTTTCATGTAAGGCCAGTGAACCAGCATGTAGGAAATGAAATGAAGCAGAACAGCTTGTTCCTTTGTCTTAAAGCAGCTTTTCAGTACCTTCCAGACCAACAAATGATATGCCGAAACCTTACTGTCAGGATCTTGTTCTGACAATTTGTAGAATCAGGCCTGAAATCTGGAACTTATTTTTCTTGAAGACTTTGGCTCATTAACAAATAACCACATTCTTTGTCTTCTTTTCCAGGAATCAAGCGATAAAATGTGGTTGTTTTGTATAACATCCCAGTGCTCTTACTCAGTGTTTTCCAACTCCACCAATCGTCTCAGAAGTTCATCAAAAACATTAGCTTGTATTGCCCTGACCTGAATAGCCCAGGCAAGCCTGATCTCATCAGACCTCGGAAGATGAAGACTCTGGTTAGTATTGGGATGGGAGACCGCCTTGAAATACCAAAGGTGGGAGGCGGGGGCAGGCGTTATTCAGTCATCTCTCTGAATATCCTCCAGCCCCCCAGTAGGAGTCAGTCACCTGAGGTCGTCATGACTTCCAGGTGTGCGCACACACTGCGCGCACACACACGGACACATAAAAACTAGAAAAAATACAAATAAACCCATTAGCTTGTATCCAGTGATATGCAAGCAGGAACATAAAAGGACTTAGCACAGCCTGTACAAGATCTTCTGCAACACCTAGTGCTTTCCTTCCAGTATATTATAGGGCCCAGAAATTGGTTGCACAAAAACCTATGCAAGCAGAAACTCAATTGGGGACACCATTAAATCCTGAACCTAGGGAAATTTTATCAAGCTGGTACGCAGCCTTTATTAGAACAGCCAGAGCTATTTGCCAGTTCCAATAAATCAGTTCATCCCACCTAAAAGCTATCTTCCCACCTCCCCAAGTTTAGCACCCCCATACTCTTGAACTAATCCCACTGTGAATTCCAACCCTATTATTAAGGGTGTGCATCCTGAAATACCCCAACTGAAAATACACACAAAAATCACTGTAACCATGATTTCCGGAAATAGTAAACCCAAATCAGGGATTCTTATGCTTTAGGAAAAACACTCCCTGAAAAGAACTATGCTATTTTTTTCATGTTCAGATGCTTACCAGCAGCAACAGCAGCAGGTGTCTTGTTTTTCTTTGATTCTCCTGACTTCTCAGGGAATGACATTTCTCCCTTCCTGTTGAATTCTTGCAAGGGAACAGGAGCGTTCCCAGCCAATCACCATTGGAAAATAAATATTTAAGGCTCACAGCTGCTCTGAGCCAGAAAATATTGTCAGAAGAATGAGAGACCCCACCCACCAGGAACTCTTTATAAAGTAGTAGTAGGTCTACAGTGGATGCCCAGCATGAAGATACATACATGTCTCATAGCAATTGGATGATTGATTCATCACATGCAAACACACACCTTTTCTTTCTTGAAAAATTCAAACTATTTTTAAAGATTGCAGTGACATGGGGTGGTGGTTCTCTGCAAAGGAAGCCTTCCTTACTTTGTGAAAGGAGCCAATGGACCACAAGGAAAGATGGCAAATGCAGAATTTTCAGATGAAAGGTTTAAGAAATTACTGCCAGCCAATCACTGCAAGAGTACATAAACAAACCAAATGCAGTCAATTTTTTTAAAATGCTGGTGACCAGCTCTCCTGCTGAGCTCCCCCCCCCCCAGGAAACAGTGGAGTACATCAAGGGGCATCTATTGGGGAGGTCTGTAAAATTGAACCCCTTTGTCAATTTTTCTTTAAACTGCAGGGGTCTTTAGATTAGAAGGAGGTCTATGTTCTGTGCAAATTTGGTGCAGTTATTTTTTTAAAAAAAATAGCTGCTCTCAAATTGGTTCCTCATTTGAAAATAATGGCACCAAAATTCCAGAACCTGGGGGGGAAATGCAGATTTTAATCCATAACAGGTACTGTCAGTGCCCAAAAGATAAGGAATAAGCAGGAAAGGTGTCTTCCGCAAATCTTGGATCTGAAATTATGACGAAAAATTTCTTGGTTTCTTAATTGAGATTATCTCTCTCATTGTTTCTTCCTTATTGGAATGTCATGAGAAACTGAGACCCAGGTATATACCAGACTGTTCAACCCTGAATAATTACCCCAGTGGAATGGACCAAGTCTCCACAGGTAAAGGGTACACTTTGCACATTATGGGCTTGATTTGTGTATTGATTTGGATAATAACATTCACTGTATAATGAAACAAGTGTAGTTGCCGTTGATGGTATGACTGATGCCACTGCAAGCAAAGCAATATATTCACTTGCTATTATTTGAATATGTTAATATGAAAATACCTAGAAAATATATGATGAATAATGTCTTATATTTGATATTTTCCCAGAAGGATAAACAGACATTGTGCAAAAAACCAGGGACTTTGAAGAGCTAGACATATTCAAAGAAGACTAGGGCCTTAAATGTATGAACTGTTCCTATAAAACCCTTCTCATTCCAAAGCAAAGGATAAGTGAATTCCATACCTGTCAGAAAAGTCATCACAGAATACAAAAGAATCCTCCAGAAAAAAATCATGTTGCCTGGTGACATGACGAGGCAATCTCTCATTGTTCAATGGACCACTTTAAGAGCTCATATGAAGAGGCTGAGAATGGGATTGTATATGCAACTGAAGGAAGAAAAGAGCCAACCTGCTGGTATTTGCTTCAGACACAGATGGGTTTGTGCTTTCAATACAATTTCGCTTGAATCTTGTGAATTATTCATCCCTTATTTCAAGATCTGGAGTATGTGAAGTTTATCTCCCTCTGAAATATATATAGACATTTATACCCTGCTGTTCTTCCCAGTGGGTTCTCAAAATAGCATGCATCATTCTGCCATTCCAGTTTATCCTCATGACAACAACCGTGTAAGGCGATTTAGAGACAGAATGACTGGCCCAAGATCCCCCAGTGAACACCAAGGTAGAGTGGGATTTGAACTTGGGTCTCTCCTGATCTGATACTCTTATGCTTTGCACCATACACATCTATAGTGTTGTTAGACTTCAAAAACAGCAACGGCTTGCTGCAGATGTAATCTTTCCTGATATATTAGCTGTGACTGAAATATCTTGACCATGATTCAGAGATTCAACTCCCCCCTTCTTCTCCTTTCCCCTTATGCTGACACTCTCCTCTTTCCTCCTGCTGTAATTTTCCTCCCCCAACCTTACATAAGAGAACATGAAAGAAGCCAATGTTGGATCAGGCCAATGGCTCACCCAGTCCAACACTCTGTCACACAGTGGCCAAAAATACCAGGTGCCATCAGGAGGTCCTTGGGCCAGGACACTAGAAGCCCTCCCACTGTTGCCCCCCCCCAGCACCAAGAATACAGTGCATCATTTGCCCCAGACTGAGAGTTCCTATCTATACCTTGTTGCTAATAGCCATTGATGGACCTCTGCTCCATATGTTTATCCACTTCCCTCTTGAAGCTGTCCATGCTTGTAGCCGCCACCACCTCCTGTGGCAGTGAATTCCATGTGTTAATCACTCTTTGGGTGAAGAAGTACTTCCTTTTATCCATTCTAACCCGACTGCTCAGCAATTTCATTGAGTTCCCATGAGTGTGAGAAAGGGAGAAAAGTATTTCTTTCTCTACCTGCTCTATCCCATGCATTATCTTGTAAACCTCAATCATGTCACCCTCAGCTATCGTTTCTCTAAGCTAAAGAGACCCAAGCACTTTAACCTTTCTTCATAGGGAAAGTGTCCCAACCCTTTTATCACTCTAGTTGGCCTTTTCTGCACTTTTTCCAATGCTATGATATCCTTTCTGAGGTGTGGTGACCAGAACTGCACAGAGTATTCCAAATGAGGCTGCACCATTGATTTATACAGGGGCATTATGATACTGGCTGATTTGTTTTCAATTCCCTTCCCAATAATCCCAAGCATAGCGTTGGCCTTTTTTATTGCAGTCTCACACTGTTTCGACATATTCAGTGAGTTATCTACTACGACTCCAAGATCCTCTTGCACTGAGTTTGGTGTACATGATTGCTAACCGTAGTTAGCACTGAAAAGGGAAGGGATGAGAAAAATTTCAAACAGAAGATCTGAGGAACAGCAGGCGGTTCAAGAGCACATAACAAAGGAGGAGAAATATGCAAACTTTACAAAGTTAAAAGACTGTGAAATGTTATTTCTTCTCCGTAAGAAGCCAATATCCAGTTTCCATGATATCTCAGGATGTGACAGTTCTCAGCGCTGACTTGGTAAATCCAAGCTGTCATTATGAAAAGCACTTGGAAAAATAACAAAAGGCACAAAGGTGTTTTCCAAGTGGCAAGAGGCTTGTGTAGTTTGAGAGCCAGTTTGGTGTAGTGGTTAAGAGTGGCAGACTCTAATCCTCCACATGAAGCCTGCTGGGTGGCCTTGGGCCAGTCACAGTTGTCTCAGAACTCTCCCAACCCCACCTATCTCACAAGTTGCCTGTTGTGGGGAGAGGAAGGGAAGGTGACTATAAACCACTTTGAGACTCCTTAATGTAGAGAAAAGAGGGGTATAAACCCCACTCTTTTTTTCCTTCTAGTTTCCTCATTGCTGTTCTGGCTGCCAATACAGTGCAGTGGCAATGGGAATTCTACAAATAAGGTTTCCCCATAATTTCCCTGGCCCAGTCCCTCACCAGTGGCCATCTGTATCCCCATGATACCAGGGTTTTTGGGGGGTTCTGCTTGTTTGTTTATTTTAATTGGCAATTGAATGAATCCTGAATGTCCACTCTGGGAATCTGAGGTGGTTGCTCATGATACTTTGAATGCTTAGTGCACAGTCAGGTTCTATAAAAGACTCACAGTGTAGACCTAAGGAAAGTTACATCCTTCTAAACCACTTGCTTTCAATGGGTGGAAGGGTATCACTAAGCTTAGCATTGCTCTGTAAGAAATCCTCATGATCACATCCAAGTTAGATTACTACCATGATTTCCACAAGGCTGAATTTGAAACTTTCAGTGTGTGTAAAACATGATGTCCAAGATACTGTCAGAGGTAGAGATGGTCACAAACCGGCTCCCAAACTAAAGTTTGTCATGAATTTTGGCTGGTTCGTGAACGGCCATGAACTTTCATGAATTCTGATGCAGTTTGTGGTGGTTCATAAGAGCAGGAAAATAGCTGTGAGCCATTTATAACACTGCTTTCTGCTGCCCGCAAAAAGCTGGAGGCAGCAGAAAGCAGGGGTTTAAATGGTTCTGAGCCTGGGGCTGGCTGCCCAAGAAAAACCCCTTTAAACAGCTGAGGGGCATGGAACAAACTACTTCCATGGCTCAGCTGTTTAAAGGGGCTTTCTTTGGGAGCCAGCCCCTGGACTCAGAAACAACTCAGCCGTGGGGGCAGCCTGCTCCTGTGGCTCAGCTATTTAGAGCCCAAAACAACTGAGCTACAGGAGCAGGCTGCCCTGCAGCACAGCTGTTTCAGGCACAAACCTCACAAACCCAGTTTGTTTTGTATGTGAGCCGACTGGGGTCATGAGGTTCGTGCTTCAGTTCGTGGTTCACCCATGAACCACAAACCGAACTGAATTTTTTTTTGGTTTGTGCCCATCCCTAGTCAGACGCAAGATATATGTCATATCACCACTTCACTACATTGACTGCCCATTTCTTTTAGGCACCACTCGAAGTGCTAAGGGATGGAGTATTTAAAGTACTTCCTCCACCCATATTATCTAACCCACCAGTTCAGATCTACCTCCACAAACCTGTTTTCTGTGTCCCTCCATACTGCAGTAAGCTAGATGACAATCACAGGCCGAGCTCTTTAGTTGTGGCATCTCACCTTTGGAATACCCTCAGTCTTTTTTCCTTGCACCTAAGATTTAGGTGCCAAGTCCAAACATTTCTACTGATTCAGGCTTTTAACTGAAAGATTCCATTATTTTAGACTAAGGGATGCCTATCAATATTCTTTTTATGCTGCTGAACACAGTAAGCTCTTTTTCTGTCTCTAGTGAGCTCCTTGCTTACGTTATTGCTGGTTTTAATATTGATAATTTTTAAGCTTCTAGTTTTAAAATTGATTTCATTGCCTTGAGAGCCATCATATACATTTTCTAAATAAATAAATATAAATAGGAATATAAAAGAAAAAGGAGAGTAGATGTTTAAATATATCTTAGTTTATTTGTCCCAATGGGGATCCAAAATGGCTTACATCATTCTTCTCTCCTCCATTTTATCCTCACAACAACCCTGTGAGGTAGGTTAGGCTGAGTGAATGTGACTGGCCCAAAGTCACCAAGTGAGCTTCCATGGCACAAGTGGGGATTCAAACCTGGGTCTTCCAGATACAACAGTCTTAACTGCTACATCACACTGGTTTCTCAGTGGTTCTCACCACAACCCAATGGTCCTCCTCCCAACATACAAAATAGGATTATCTCTTGGTTATGCTCAGCTATGGGTGACTCTGCATCTGGTTTATAATCCACTCTCTCTGTGTTGTGGACAGAGGTGGGGCGAAGGAGGGGACATCAAAAGAATCTGTGTCAGGTAGTCTGCATATTGTTCATGATGGATCGGTGGCGGGGAGGAACAAATGGTCTGGCACAAAACCACATCCAAATAACATGGGAAGATGCCGTGGTGAGCATAGAGTCATCACTAGATGGCAATAAAATGACGCAGAAGCTCAAAAGTGGACTCATGCACGAGGAGACCAAGAGCAGCATGCAATGCAGAGTGAAATTTGAGTTCCAATGTGGGTTTGGCGATACAACGGCAGGAAAGATGAGTGCAGAATCTTCCCATGTCTTAGGGTTCTGATGCTCTGGGTTCTGATGCTCTCTGTTTCTCTACAGGTTGTGATCCTTATTTTTATTTCCAGCTGCTTTCAAACTAAGTTTAAGCTTGTGAAGGAAAGATGCTCCTCCTGTAAAACTCAGTCTGCAAGTGAAATTGGAGAAATCCTGGCCTGTTCTGAAGAAATGGACCATTGGTGCATAATAATGAAAAGCTCCAATAGGATCATTTCTGTGTTCAATGACTAATTAATAATACTGGCTCAGAGCTTGCAAAAAACAAACAAACAGCTGGCTGTCAAAAAGCATTCGCAATACGAGCTTCAAACAGATACATGCAAATAAACTGCTTTAGTGCCACTTTGTGGTGAAATTAAGAAATAGAAGCTCTCCTTAAGTAAAGGCAAAAATGCTTTTTCCAGACAAAGACCCAAGCAGTTGTTAATTTCAAAAATGAGAATTGCCAAAGCCAACACCCCAACCAGAACTCACTGTCTGAACCTAGAAGTCCTTTTATCTAATCCCAGGTTGTGTGCGCTGATTGGATGATTGGAGATTAGACTAAAGCTCTCTCTGCGCATGTTAGAAGGAACTCGTTGTGGGTTTTTGTTGCAGGGCAGAGTCTCAAGTTCTGCAGATAAATCTAGTGAGACCTAGTACAGTAAATTCTGGTCTGGTTTAAATGCAGATTATGGACTGATCTGGGAAAGGCTATTCCATATTAATTTTAAACTTGGTGTATATTATCACAGCCTAAGAGATTACTCTACTTTGTCTGTCCATTGATCTATCTAAACACATTGTTATTTGGGATCCTTCAAATTTTGCTGCAAATACCTGTTTCAATAGCAGCAATTAATGTGAGCTGATCCTCAGATTTCTCCTTCATTACAGGGATCACACAGCTACACTTCCCATTTGCCAGGTGGCAGTGGGCAAACACTTGCCCTTGCTCTCAGTCCCCAACCTCAATAATTTGAAGAACAGGAGAAAAACAGGGGTGGAGATTAGGGGAATTTTTAAAGCATCACCTGGAATTTTCATCCCATCCATAGATCCGCCACCTAAAAGTTATGTCATACCCTCCATGCTTCCCAAGGTATTTCTCCAGTCTCTATGGTATTTATCTGGAAGTAACGTCACATTCTGCTCAATATTCACCCTCTCAAGGCCCAAAACTCTCCCCACATTTGCTGGCACAGGGCTGGCAACCCTACGCATGGCAGATGTTTAAGCCCAGCACAATCAGGGTCCCTAAGGAATACGAACAATAACAATGAAGTGTAAGATTTCTTTTTTTAAATACCACATTGATGTGCCAACAGCTTTTATTCTAGATTATTGATTTAGTGCTACATCTGTTTTTGTTGTTTATCTGTGGAGCAAAAGCAGTATGCAACACTGACTAAGGGGAAGAGAATTCCATTGGGCTGTATGATAATATGGGCTGATGAAAGCTGATTGTGCTATATTGTGCTGGATACAAAAGATTACAGCAACCCTTTGATCAGCCACAAACAAGTCACGGACAGACAAACCTATAACTGAAAAGTCAGCTGCCTGGTTGTGACTGGTGATCATGACATGATCCGGACCTGCTGGTATTTGAACATCCCGAATTGTTATCCCACCATTCCTTCAAGAAACTCAGGACAGGGGATATCCATCCCCCCCCCCTCCACCATTTTATCCTGACAACAACTATGAGAATTATGTGAGGGATTTTCCCCCCATTGATGGAAACAGCGTAAGGTCAGGGAAAGACAGAACTTTTAAAATGTCTTTCTGATAGGCAGGGTTGTCATTTGCACATTAAAGTTATGGATGTTTGTTGACTTGTACTGATAATTTGTAAAGTTAGTTGTATGTATTATATGTATTTAATTATTATTTACATAATTTTATTTTATTATTTATTTACATTATTTCTGGTCCACCTTTCTCACAGGCAGTCAAGGTGGATTACATAGAGTGCGTCAATACAGTGAACAATATGTTGGACATTTAAGAACATAAGAGAAGCCAATGTTGGATCAGGCCAAAGGCCCATCAAGTCCAACACTCTGTCACACAGTGGCCAAAAATACCAGGTGCCATCAGGAGGTCAATTTGATAACCAATGTATTTGTCTGGAACCACCAGAAAAAACTGAAGCATAATATAAGTATTCACATGACACGTTAAGTGGTACAGAAATTAAATAATAGGTTCCTATTTACAATATGCTATACATGACAGTAGAGCGTTCCGTGCGCCTTGGTGTTTAGTCATGCCGGCCACATGACCACGGAAATGTCTTCAGACAGCGCTGGCTCTTCGGCTTTGAAACGGAGATGAGCACCGCAACCTAGAGTCAGATTCGACTGGCTTTCGTGCAAGGGAACCTTTACTTTACTTTACTATACATGGCAGTATAGACCACTGTCCCAATCATTTATCCAGGTAAGTTTGTGATTGTACAATGCTAATTATCATTGCAACCACTACATTTTTTCAGCCCAACTAATCATGGAGAAGTTTACACAAGTTAAAAAATGTCTATGCTGACTCTCTTGGAATTGCAAATATCACTTTGGGTTCAGGGTGGAAATCCATCCTATAGTGTGTGGCTCAAAAGCATAGGTTGAAAGCATGGAGGCTGAAGCTAGAGATAACAGCAGTGGGTCTCCTTTTCTTCTCTTCCAATAAGATTTTCATATTCTTATTGTTGGCTAGTCAATAAAACAATTATCTTCTTCTAAATCTTACCTGGCTTACCCCAATGCCACACCATTTTCTAATCATCTACAGGGTTTTGTGGAACTAGCAGCATGCACATCTCAGTAGAATTCTAGCCAATCCTTACAACATCCACATTCTTCCACATTCTTTCCTCAGTGGAGGTATTCTTCCACATTCTTCCGTATTCTTTCCTCAGTGAAGGTTTCCACACCTTTCCAGTTGTTAAGCACTTTAGGCAACACCAGGAATTATGTTTTGCTTGTTCCTGTCAATATATCAGGGCTTTGTAGACGAGGCTCCAAAATTCCAGCTTGAGGGCTTTTATGCTAAGCCACATGTGGTCAAAATGAGACCATTTGTCTGGTAAAATGTAGTACCTTTGAAACACAAGAGACAATTGATGAAATAAAGAAGCTCCCCCCAATTTTGTACACTACTCATATATTAGGACTTCTTATTTATTTATTGTCTTTATTGTTTTTGCAACCGGAGTATTTTAGGACTTCTTAAAAGCCCAGCATCTATTAGAGCCTTCTTCTGGAAGGCTTATCCCATTCATTTTCTTCAGCATCACATTTCCAGCTACACTGCAACATGTCTCAAAGGAAGCAGCTTTGGGTGTGGGTGGTATTTGAGCCTGTGGGGTTATCACTTTAACCATCTGTTGTTTGTAAAACTATTGATAGGGGGGGAAATAGAGGGAACAAGCAAATTCTACTTTGCTTAAACTGTTGCTGTATAAATTTGGCCCTTCAGAAGATCCAAATTGCAATAGTAACCACACAATCAATCTGATCCAGCAAGGAAGGAGCACACAAGAGTATGTCAGATGGGAAAGCTGTACCGACCCTTGGATTGTTGAAGCAAGGCAACTGTCCCTGTTTTGCCACACTGTACTCTGGCAGTTTCATTGCCTGTCCTCACAAGGCAGTGGAAGAAAACGAGAAGCATCTGACTAGTTGCCTCAGCAACTTGAATGCGCTACAAGATCAGGCAGAGGGAGTATGGCAAGGAATGTCATCCCACTTCACAAAACAGTGTATGTTCCTTCTTTCTCCCCCACCCCAATTTAGTCCGGAATGAATACATTATCATGGTTTCATTTGCCTTGAGTGGCTTGCCTTAGAGCCTGATCTGATTGGCTATCTGACATCATGACATCACATTCACTCATGGTCCCTGACTGTCTTAGTTTCATGCAGTCCAGGAAGAAGGCCTAACAAACTGTATCAGGAGGAATTATACTGAGGAAGAGCTGAAGTTGCAGACACACACAGGGGTCGTTTCGTAGAAAAACCGGTGGTGGACCTGCAAGGCCGGCGGGAGTGCAAGGAAGCCCCGCGAAGGCCCTCCCTGGCCCCAGGCAGGCAGGGGTGGGGAGAGGCAGGGAGGAAGCAACTTACCCTCCCTCTTCTCCTGCCTCCTCCTGGCTGAATGAGGGCCGGAAGCGGGGCGGCCGGAAGCAGGGGGCGGGGCTTTGTCATGTGCCCCGCCCCCCGTACCTCACCCGGGGGAACTGTGTTCCCCCGCGTTCCCCCCCGAAATGACCTCTGGACACACACAAAAGGAGACAAAAAGAAGGTGGGTGTCAGGAGTCACCGTGACCATTCTAAGCACCACTCTTTTAAAACCAGAAATGTTCAGGGGTGAGAATTCATCTCAGCTGTGTTACAGGTTTCTCTCTTCAGGTTTCTGTTTCAGATTAACAATGGTCACATACTCACATAAACAACGAAAGGCACAAAAATGAGTTTAGCCTCACATAATAAAGGACAATTTTGTTCTTCTGGGCATTTTCTTTTTCCTGTCAAATGAGTTGCCACACACAAAGTTTAGTAGCTTATCTTTTAATGTGCTTGAAGTTCCTTATGACCGCTTTCACCTCTGATTGAAAAATCTATGTTGGCACTTTCCTCTCCACAGCAAGCTTGTGATGGCACAAAAATGTTGTAAGAACCAGTGAGGAGGAGTTGTTCCTAATGACTTGGCTACGTTTCATTGCAACAGTGTTCTGTCTGCCAGTTTTTGTTGCAAAAAATACTCTTAATACTTTTAGTTTGAATTAAGTCAAAGTTTTTTCACAAATGCTGTGCTGAGTGAACGCAGAATCCCCATTCACATGGTATGCAGGTGGCCCTGCCCCCAAACCATGAGGAATTTCCCAGTCCAGATCTGGAAGCCCAATCACTATCCACAGGGCTTTTTTTGTAGAAAAAGCACAGCGGAAACTCATTACCATAATAGGCCACACCCAACAGCAGACACTCATTAGCATGACAGCACAGCATATTAGCATATTAGGCCACACCCCATGTTACCAGAAGTGTGGTCATCCAGCCACACCCACCTTTTGCTTCTTATTCTGTTTACCTTGTCAAAACCCAGAGTTTTTTTTGTAGCAGGAACTCCTTTGCTTGTTAGGCCACACACCCCTAATGTAGCCAATTCTAATGAGTTTCTGCTGTTGGGTGTGGCCTATTATGCCAATGAGTTCCTGATGGGTGTGGCCAACTCAGGAGCCAGCCAGAACTCCATTCCTGTGCGTTCCTGCCCAAAAATAGCCCTGGCTATCCATGACGCTAGTAATAATAGCCCTGCCCTATTTCTTAGCATGTCAGAACAGTGAAGCTGAGGTTAGACCATTGGACAAGGAGCAGATAGGTAGAATAAAGCATAAATGAGCTGTAGCCTGTAAGAACAGGTCTCTCTCTACCAGCTCAGATATGCAAAGAAAACTTTTAGCGGGTAAAACAGTATCACAGGACCTAATTTATTGACATAAAGGGCACTTTCACACATAAATAATGCAGTTTCAATCCACTTCAGTGACTGTTTACAAGTGTATCTTGCCACTTCACACAGTAAAATCCGTTACAAAGTGCATTAAAAGTGTCTTGAAAGTGTGTTGTTTAGTGTCTGTGAACGTGCCCAGAGAGGTATCCTTAGCTGAGTTCACCGAAAGAGATGCACCAAAAGTATGAAATTGCCTCCCCAGGGCAATCCTTCTGTCCCCCTCTATCATTGTCTGGCACCAATGGGTGAAGATTACTTCCTCTGTATGTGTTTTAACTGTGTATATGTATTTTGTGTAATTGTAGTTTTTAGTTGTTTTTATATTATGTATTCTAATAGCTTATTTTAATGTTTTTTATTGTTCACTGCCTTGGAAATCCTAATTGGGGGTGGAAAAATTTAGATAAAAGATTTTAGAAAAATAAAAAAATAAGAGCCTATAGGCTGAATCCATGCCTCATTAACCCTCAGAACACCGGTCCAAGACCCACTACCCATGACATATGGTTAGAATGAGGCCATGACTTTAACAGCATAAGCTACTAATCAAGTTGTGGCCATGAGAACGTATTCACAATGCTGGAGTCCACCACTGTGCAGCCCAGGGGTCATTTCATAGAAAAAGAGCTAGAGGAACTCATTAGCATAACTCATTAGCATATGCCACACCCCCTGACATCAGGGGACCGGCGGTGGACCTGCAAGGCCAGCGGGAGTGCGAGGAATCCCTGCCAAGGCCCTCCCTGGCCCCAGGCAGGCGGGGGTGGGGAGAGGCGGACAGGAAGCAACTTACCCTCCCTCTTCTCCTGCCTCCTCCTGGCTGAATGAGGGTTGGAAGCGGGGCGGCCGGAAGCAGGGGGCGGGGCTTCGTCTTGTGCCCCGCCCCCTGCACCTCACCCGGGGGAACTGCGTTCCCCCGCGTTCCCCCCCGAAATGACCTCTGGTGCAGCCAATGAAATCTGTGGTGGTCATAATTCCTGGTCACTGCTTATCTCAAAAGCCATACTCATTGTTAGGGGGAAAGCTGTGATCTTTTTGTAGAAATGTTCTTGTTTCTGTTTAACCACATTGATTAGAACACAACTGGGCCATTTAAAAAGTGCAAGGTGAAGACTCATTGGCCATGTCAAATTTTCACAGTGACTCTTCAGCTTGCATAAACTGGCAGTCCAGGGAACAGTTTCCACATGATTAAGAAAATAGGTGGAACTTTTTTTAAAAAAGTCAGCAGTCAGCACTGGACTCATTAGGTATTTTAAGATAGCTAGCTGTCTGTCTGCTGATGGTCCCAGTGGAACTGCAGCGAAGAAAATAAGTGAAATGGAATCAATATCATCCCTGTTTATTTTTGTGAAATACCTGCTTTCAATGGCCTGTCTGTGCTGCCATAAACAGAAATACAAAGTGAGTCACCACATCGTTCCCTCAAGAAGATTCCCAACTGCCCTATTTAGACGCCTTGCCTGACGGCAACAGAATGCTGTCTGCATACAGCTACAAAGGTATTTATTACCATTAACAATTAGCATGGAAAGTGGAGAGAATTCTCTTTTTCTATTAATGTGATTCTTTTTCCCCCTTTAATCTCAAAAATGGGGAAAGAAATATGTCTCACTTTTCCTTTTACCATCAGCTTTGTGATAATCTTGCCCACAGGTCCTTTTGTAGTAGAATGCCCTAGCATTTAAAACCTTGCTTAGCCAAACTCATTTGTATCCAAATTTCTTCCATATCCTAAAAGGAGCCCTTCCCATTCTTTTTCTTCTTTTTATCCTACTTCCAAGCCAATAAAAGACTGGTAGAGGCTCAGATATCATTTATCTATCATCTATCCCATGCAATAAAACAATAAAATAGTCAACATATGCTACAAATAAACTCGCTGTCATACAAGAGAAGCACAAAGCAAGGACCATTCTAACCAGCCGTCCATATCCTATTCTCAGTCCTCTTTTGCACAGTAAATATCTCCTTTGGAATTCCCCCCACAACACACACACATATACCTTGAGGCTTACCTACCTTACTGTCTGCTAAGTATTGGGAAAACCTTTTTATTAAGGCTTTAACTGGGGGGGGGGGTCCTTCTTTTCAAACTGTTTTTGTGGGCTCCTTCTAGCCTGAGGAATATCTTATTAATATTATTTCACACTGTGGAATGCTGTTGTGTGTTGTTTTTTATGCCCGTGGGTTGTTTTATTATTGATTTTATGCCCATGACTTGTTTTATTATTGATAATTCTTTTTTGCCAGTTTTTAATTATTTTATTGTTTTTACTTTACGAGCTGCCTCAAGCAGGAATCTGGGGAGGAGACATTTAAGTTCTCTAAATAAATAGATAAATACAGGAAGACCTTAACTATCTTCCTGCAAGACAAATGGCCAAGCAAATATCCCTGGAGAAAGATTTTCACACAACAGGTGCCACAGTGGAGGATTCAGATTCAGTTGCGGAATCTCAGGTGGCAGAGACACGCAGGAACACACATGAAACTTCCTTCTACTGAGTCAAACCATTGCTTTATCAAGGTCAGTATTGTATTTAGGCTTTCCAGCCCCCAGGTCTGGGCGGGGAATCCCTCAATTTCAGGGACTTCTCCCGACCATGGACCAGCTGGTTGGCGGGGGAAACTCCACCTCTCAACATAGATGTCACCATGTGACATCCCCAATGTGATGACAACACCCAGAAGTGACATCATTGTGTCAGGGATGCTCTAGTATTTGGGCAAACTCTATGATTTGAGGGCAAAAAACCCCATAGAGTTTCAACCAAATACCAGAGCACCCCCTCCCCACGTGACGTCCCTGACATGAAGATGTCACTTCTGAATGATGTCATTGTGTCAGGGAGGGGAGAGCTTTCCCCCAATGCCCCATAATTACTCTGCTTCCAAAGCAGGGCAGAACAGGGTGGTGATGACTTGGGCATGGAAGGCAGATGTTGCTGTCTGATCATGCACAAATCCACAAAGGTACCACAACAATATCAGCACAGACTGCTCATGTGACTGCAGCCAGTGTGTGCTAGCCCATTTTCCAGGAAAGATCTGCTCTTTTCCTTCAGATATGGCCAGTCAGCTTTGCATGGGATTCACACAAGTCAAAATGAAAAGCCTGTAGGATGCTGTGCAAGGGGACAGGTGGAACTTCCCTTTGGGCCAGTAATCTCCATGGCTGGTAAGAAATCTTCTCTGACGATTTAATAACACTATTACTAAAAGAAAAAAGTTTGAGTCCAGTGGCACCTTTGAAACCAACAAAGTTTAACTCTGGGTATACCCAGAATTAAATTTTGTTGGTCTTAAAGGTGCCACTGGACTCAAACTTTGTTCTGTTGCATCAGACCAACATGGCTACCCACTTGAAACTGTTACTAAAGTCCATGGAGGTGATAACAATGGCTTTACTGATACCGGCCAAGGAAGTACTGAAGACACTCAGAATAAATTACAGAACCATGAGAAAGATTTAAATCAGAGGATTAGAAGTTGATATGAACATGAATGTGTGCATGCACAAAGTGCCATCATCTCAGTCGACTTATAGCAACTGACGTTTTCAAGGCAAGAGGCTGAGGTGGTTGGCCATCGCCTGTCTCTGCATCAGGACCTTGGAATTCCTTGGTGGTCTCCTATCCAAATATTAACCAGGTCCAATCCTGCTTAGCTTCTGAGATCCTATGAGATCAGGCTAGATTTGGCTATCCAAGTCTGGGCAATCTGAACACAAGGGGTGCCATTTAGCATTGATGTTCAGGAAGCCTTGCAACTTGGAGACTAGAGCATAAGTGTGGAACATGGATGGGGTAGGAATTATTCTTACTGTCACTCAGTGATAAAACTTGTATCAATGGCAAAGGTTCTGAGTGCATAGTATCTCAAGAAGTTACAAAGCTCCATCATCCCATAGCCTGAGGAAAAATAATAATCTGTGCAAAGGTCCTTTGTGAAATTTCCTTGACAAAACCTCTCCCAGGACAATTACACCAAGGGTGATTTCCCACAAGTGCTGCTCCATGCTCACTCCTCCCTTCCCCCCCCCGCGCAGCAGCTTGTGTGAAATTGACACGTACCATCGGGCCAAAGAGAAGAGTGAGTGCAGCGCTTGTGGGAAATCACCCCAAGTTACTGCATCGTCATTTTTACTCTGGTTACTTTAGCTTTGCCGTTTTTCCTCATAGCCTACCAGATTGTCTGCAATTATTTCTGTGTCTAAGAAGACACAACTACACGAACATTCTTCATCGGTCAGCTCTCAATTGCAGTGCTTCTGTGGGGTCACGCATGTTCACAATTCTCACAAGGCAACAGCAGTAGCAATGTGGTGTAGTCTTAAAAGAAAAATAGTTGCAGTTTTCAATACAGTTTATAGAGGATTCTCCTCTGCCCAGCAAAAACCTGAAAAAGTCTTTCTTCTATATACATCCCTTTCAATTACTAGTCTATTAACACCTCTCTAACTGTGAGGCTTAAAGTAAGATAAAGAGCTCTTTCTAGTGGCAAATGGAATAATTACACCAGCACAAGCTAATCCTAAAGGGAGCCAGGCTCTTAAGGATAAGTTAAAGGAGTAAAATAATCAAGCCTGTGTGCATGCAAAGAATATTTTAATTTCCTACTTTACAGAAATATATATTAAACATTTTGAGCTATATTATGAAGTAAAGTCTTACAGAATAAACAGTGCAATCTTATGCAGAGTTCATCCAGTCTGAGCCACTTAATTTCAGTAACTTCTTACTGAAGCAGCTCTGCATAGGATTGCACTATAAATCCCTAATGTGCTGTATCTTGCACCAGAAACATGATGTTTTGTGACTCATTACACTGCACACTGTTCGTAGCAGTGACTAATCTGTTATCTCTAGAACCTGCAGAACTGACTTGGAAATATCATTAAGATCAAATCTTTGTTTTCCTCGAAAGATCTGTCTTCATCTTCTGTGATGAATTAATATGAAGGTTTGCAAACCTGGAAATGCCAACCTGAAAAGGAACAATTCAGGAAAGGACTGAACACTGTATACACTCAGTAATCATGCCGCTTCACAATGCATGGAGAAAGAGAGCCTGTTGCTTGTCCTCATCTTTAATTGTCACACATCAGTCTGATGGTTGGGACATAGTTTATATGCATACGTCCCCTTCACATAACCAGGAACCCTGTATTTTGCAGGATTTTCAACTATCCATACAGACTCGTATATGCATACAATTTTTTCTGTTTAGTTCTGAAAACACTGGAGTTGTCAGAAAGATCAGCATTTGTTGTTTGAATGTATTTATTATTTAGCAGGCAAAGAGAGGTAGCCTGCTCTCCCCCTCCCTTTTTCTGATGCTAAGAGAAATCCAAGGACAGTCTAGATCAGAGAATCAATGCAAGGGGGAAGCATTAAACCTGCCCTTCCCCAGGGACATGACCTTAATCTGACTCAGGCCTTTTTAAAGCTAAACTACATGCTGGTGCTGCCCTAGCCCAATTTCATCAGATCTCAGAAGCTAAGCATGGTTAATACATGGATGGGAGACCACCAAGAAAATCCGGAATCACTATGCAGAGGTAAAGGTTCCCTTGCTCGAAAGCCAGTCGAATCCGACTCTAGAGATGTGGTGCTCATCTCCGTTTCAAAGCCGAAGAGCCAGCGCTGTCCGAAGACATTTCCGTGGTCATGTGGCCAGCATGACTAAACACCAAGGCGCATGGAACGCTGTTACCTTCCCACCGAAGTGGTACCTATTTATCTACTTGCAATTTCTTGCTTTCGCACTGCTAGGTTGGCAGGAGCTGGAACTAGAGATGGGAGCTCACTCCATCATGCGGCACCTGGGTCTCGAACTGCTGAACTACTGACCTTCCACAGCCTGCAGTTCAACGTCTTAACTGCTTGAGCCACTGCAAACTACCTATGAATCTTGTCTTGAAAATCCTTTGGGATCACCAGAAGTCAGCTACAACTTGAAAGTAATTTACACACACACATGCTGGTTGATGATGACATTTTATCAATGATCTGGATGAAGGGGTAGAAAGGCTACTCATTAAATTTTCTGATGATACCAAATCGGGAGGAGTAGCAAACACCCAAGAAGATAGAGTTAAAATTCAACAAGAACTGAATACTCTGGAGGAGTGGGCAGTTGCGGACAGGATGCAATTCAACAAACAAATGCATAGTATTACATCTGGGCCACAAAAATGTCAAGCACAAATACTGAATGGGGGATACATTTCTGGGGGGTAGTGTATACGAAAGAGGTCTTGGGATAACGGTGGACTGCAAACTAAATATGAGCAGTCAGTGTGATGCGGTGGCAAAAAAAAAGGCAAATTCAGTCTTGGGTTGTATTAAAAGGGCCATAGCATCGAAATCGCAGGAGGTCATAGCCCCTCTGTATACTGCCTTGGTCAGGCTGCACCTTGAGTATTATGTGCAGTTCTGGAGGCCTCGTTTCAAAAAGGATGTGGACAAAATTGAGAGGGTGCAGAAGAGAGCAACAAGGACTGGAGTCTGAGCCCTATGAGGAAGGACTTAAGGGCCTTGGGAATGTTTAGTTTGGAGAAGAGAAGATTGAGGGAGGACATGATTGCTCTCTTTAAATATTTGAAAGGCTGTCATTTCGAGGAGGGCAAGGAGCTGCCCCAGTTGGCAGAAGAGGATAGGACCCAAAGCAACAGGTTTAAATTACATGCAGAAAGGTATCGGCTGGATATTAGGAAAAACTTTTTCACGGTCAGAGTGGTTGAAAGGTGGAATCAGCTGCCTAGGGAGGTGGTTAGCTCTCCTTCACTGACAGCTTTCAAGAAGAGGCTGGACGAATATTTGTCAGACATGCTTTAGGTTGGTCCTGCATTGGGCAGGGAGTTGGACTAGATGGTCTGTATGGTCCCTTCCAACTCTCTGATTCTATGGATCCTCAGTGGAAGGTTTAGTTTGGCTGTGGGCTTGAGAAGTTAACTGTTGAGTATTCAAGCCTGGCTCATGAATTTTCCAGTATTCAAACTTGACCAATGAATTGTCCAGTATTCAAGCCTTGGGGCCCGGGCTGTAGTTCAGTGGAAGGTCATCTGCTTTGCATGTAGAAGGTCCCAGGTCCAGCCTCTGGTACCAAGAATCAGGTAACAGGTGATGTGAGAGACCTCTGTCTGGGACCCTGGACAGCCACAGTTAGCTGGAGTAGACAGTACTGACTTTGGCAAACAATGGTGAGAATAAGTATAATTTATTTATTTTATTTATATCCTGCCTTTCTCCCTAGTGATGACCCCAGGTGGCTTACATCATTCTTCTCTTCTCCGTTGTAACCTTACCACAGTCCTGCGAGGTAGGTTAGGCTGAGAGTTTGTGACTGGCCCAAGCTCACCCAGCGAGCTTCTGTGGCACAAGTGGGGATTTGAACCCGGGTCTTCCAGATCCTTTCCCAACACTTGAAGCACTACCACTGACTCTCATATATAAGAGAGCTTCAAATGTTCAAATATACCTTCTGAAGAAATAATCCCAAATTTCCGCTCCCTTTCTTTACATCAGTGTGTAAAACCCAGCCAACAATTTCCTAAAACAGGTATTTCGGATATACCCAAGCCTGTCTTTCCTATGAACCCTGATCTTCTAGTTTACAATAAGGGCAAAATATCATATAGCTACATTGGTGGAGGTGCTGTGGCTCAGTGGCAGAGCATCTGTTTAGCATGCAGAAAGTCCCAAATCCCTGGCATCTCCAGTGGAAAGAATGAGATAGCAGGTGATGTGAAAGACCTCTGCCTTGTTGGGTTAACTGGTATAGCTAGTCCAGTTCCCAGTAATTAGTTTAGCAGAGTGCTTTAAGCACACACATAGCAGCATCTTTTGTTCCAGGTATCCAAGCCAAGTTACAGAGTTACACAGAGCCACTCTTCAGTCTGAAGACTAATAATAGTCCTTCTATTTAGGAACTACATTCTAAATAGGGAAGCTTAGAGACAGGGATAGTACATTAGAGCTATGATCACACAGACTAAATAATCCACTTTCAATGCACTTTCCAACTGGATTTTGCCAGTTCACACTGTAAAATCCAGTTGGAAAGTGTACTGAAAGTGGATTATTTAGTGTGTGTGACCTCACCCTAGGCTAATTTACTGAGGAGGGATGCAGATGGTGAGAGGGCCATCTGCATCATGGTGCCAAGATGGAGACAGCATGTCCTACCTCTTGGTGTGTGCAAGGAGAAGTGTGTTGTGGGAGAGGATGAACAGAATAAAGTTACTCCCTGAGAATGCCATTCTCCATATCAAAGAGATAGAGGCAGAAAAGTAAACAAGAAGAAAGCTTGGTCTGCCTATCTAGCTGTCTCACTCTCTTGCCATGCAGTCTGGAGGCTGAGACATGGGACAGTGTCCAGTCCTTCATTTCCAGAATGCCTGACATGCTGGAGAACTGCCACCAGTCTGAGTAGACAATTAGACAATACTGACTTTGACAGTATAATATGTCAAAGTCAGAAGGAGGAGGAGGAGACTGGATTTATACCTTGCCCTTAACTTGGAGTCTCAGAGTGGCTTACAATCTCCTTCCCTTCCTCTCCCCACAACAGACACCCTGTGCGGTAGGTGGGGCTGAGAGAGCTCTGAGAGAGCTGTGACTGACCAAAGATCACCCAGCTGGCTGCATGTGGAGGAGTGGGGGATCAGACCTGGTTCTCCAGATTAGAGTCCACCGCTCTTAACCACTACACCAAACTGGCTCAGTATTAGGTAGTTTCATGTGTTCACTGTGGATATCTGCATGTAACTGATATACTTCGTAGAACATTGCCTTGGAAATGTGGCAGGTTAGGGTGTACACAGTAAGAATATTATATATGTGGATCAGCATGTAAAATTTACCCTGGAAGCAACTTCATGCAGAAGAAATGTAGAGACTTGTCCTTCAGCACATGTAAGCTTGCACTACATGCTGTTGTGGATAGGAAGATGGGGGAGTTGATGAGGTGAATCAGAAAGTGAACCATAAACTGTTTCACTGTGACAGGCTCTTTTCTACTTCTTGGTATAAATGAGGATCCACTTCCAGTTTCTGTACATAGTGCTAATTTTGTATCTTTCCGTTTGGTGTTTGCATATCTCTGACTTAAAAGTTCCTCCCCTATCTCAACCTCACTCTCCCAGGTTTTAACCCCAAATCTCCAGGTATTTCTGAACCCAGAGCTGGCAACTCTAGAGTGGTCCTCGCCTACAATGCCCTTGCCTCTCATCCAGGAGCCCACACAGCTAACACTCCTGCCCTTCTTTTCTCCCAGGTGCTTCATGCTGTGTGTAAAGGTGCCCATGGAACGCAGAGGGGAAGCAGTATGAGGTGATCTCCTTTGTAGGGGGTGGGCAGCAAGGCCAAGTGGGAGGGGGCAGCAGCCTCAGGAGGCCCCACTCCTTGGGCCACCTCTGCAAACTAGAAGTCCTATTCACATGTTACAGTTAGGGTCACGAGCTCTGGGCTGGGAAATACCTGGAGATGGGGGGGGGGTTGGAGAGCCTGGGGGGGGGGGTTGGGGACAGGAGAGTTGTTAGCAAGCCATCATGCCATAGAATCCACCCTTCAAAGCAGCCATTTCCTCCAGGGGAAGTGATCTTGGTTTGCTGGAGATCAACTGTAATTGTGGGAGGTCTCCAGGTCCCACCTGGAAGTTATCAAACCTAGTTAAAGTAAATGTGCGTACATCCTGCCTGTACATGAGTGCATCTGTTTGTAAGAAAGAGTCAACACACATTCACTTTACAAATCAAACTGAAGTCCGGTACCTGGATAAATGTGGGGTTTCAATCACACGTCGAGCTGTACAGGCACTGAATGCAACATGAGAATTTCTCAACGCACATCTAAAGAAAAATCAAGTTTACCGTTTACATGGATAGTACATGTGTTTGCTGTAACTTGTGCACAGGGCTAAAGTGTCACATTCCCGAAGTTTTTCAGATTTATTTAATTTTTAATTTACTTCACTTAAATACTCCAACTTTCTTCCCAATGGGGACCCAAAAAGGCTTACCTCATTCTCCTCAATCATTCTCCACAAATTGTGTGGACTGTGCAAAAGAGAGGCTGAAGGGTTACAAGATCACACTACAATGCATACCTTTGTGTGCATGTAAACAAATACCCTGTTTGATTGCAGACGTTTTGTAACTGCCAATAATTTTTTTGGCATTATTTCCCACAGCTGTGAGAAGCCTGCAGAGGACATATGTTCATAAAGATTGCGTGCACAGAGGGCCTTTGGATCACAGACAACTAGTGTCAGGCCATTATTGTTCAATATATTATATTGTTCATGATATTATAGCTGAAAGCCATAACAAGAATAGTGGTGGTACAGATTCTTTGAACTGTATATAGAGATGATCATAAGCATTCCTTTCTCTTATTTAAGTTTTATTCTATGCAGTTTCCTGTCTAAAATTCCCTTTGATCTCTCATGGTTTCATATTTTGTTGTTGTTGCTGTTGTTGTTCTTAATTTACATACCCTAGATGACCCAGGATAGCCCTTTCTCATCATATCTCAGAAGCTAAGCAGAGTAAGCCCTGATTAGAACTTGGCTGGGAGATCACCAAGGAAGTCCAGGGTTGCTACGCAGAGGCAGGCAATGGCAAACCACCTCAGGTCATCCCTTTCCGTTGGAAACCATACAGGGTCACCATAAGTCAGCTGCAACTTGACAGCACTTTCCACCATTTAAATAGCACCGATGCACATGATACAAGAAATACAGGTCTCTTCTAGTTTAAACTATAAGTCAAGGGGGAAGTCAAAAGGGAAAGGGAGGGAGGTGCACAAACAGGTGAAGAATATATGTTCACTCCAGGCACCATCTGTCAGAATCCCCTCATGCTGTCTCAGGCCACTGAGAGCCATTGACCCTGGCTGTATTCCATTCGCCTGTGGAAAACACACTGGGCACTTCTACCCCAACGTGATTGGCTGAGTGGGAATGTAGAGATTAGGAGTGAAGAACTCTCATGTGATTGTCGGAAACAACCAAAAGAAAGCCTCCTCTGCTCAGGGATGATGATCCAGCTATGATTCACTGTAGAAAACAAAGGTCATTGGCTTAGAATTTGAAGTCCTATATTAAATATACATCTTTGTAAAAAAGATGGGCAAGATAATAAACTACTAATAGTAAAGGTAAAGGTTCCCTTGCTCGAAAGCCAGTCGAATCCAACTCTAGGGTTGCGGTGCTCATCTCCGTTTCAAAGCCAAAGAGCCAGCGCTGTCCAAAGACGTTTCTGTGGTCATGTGGCTGGCATGACTAAACACCAAGGCGCACAGAACACTGTTACCTTCCCACTGAAGTGGTACCTATTTATCTACTTGTAATTTCTTGCTTTCGAACTGCTAGGTTGGCAGGAGCTGGGCCCAGAGATGGGAGCTCACTCCGTCATGCGGCACACTTGGGTCTCGAACTGCTGAACTACTGACCTTCCACAGCCTGCAGTTCAGCGTCTTAACCACTTGAGCCACCGCAGCTCAACTACTTATAACTAACAGCTAAACTACTAATACAGCATCATAAATTCTACAAGGGGGGGGGCATTTTCCCTATCTCACTCCCACCTCTGGTTTTATTCCCATTTCCCTCTCCAGCTTGCTTCCCCCCCAGAACACTGAGGGGATCAAGGGGACAGGTGGGACACAGGCAAGCTGGGGGCGGCTCTCGTTCCCCTCTCTCACTTACTCTTGGTGGCTTTCACTGCTGTAATTTCATGAGCTGTTTTTGGGTTACTACGACCACTGTAATTTCTGCTGTAATTTCATGAGCCATTTCTAGGTGTCTGCATTTTTGTAACATTTGCACAATGTTGCAACATTTGCTATTCACTTTTTTTGAGCGGTTTGGGACCCCACAATTACTATTTCCCCCCAGATTAAGATTCCCCCTCTGCAAATTGGGGGGGTCCATGTGTACAGGGGCCAGCCCTTGGATATTAAGGGTTAAAGAAGTATTTAATACACATTGCTCTGCTGAGCATATTTCTGCCTGTCTCCCTGTAAATTGTTGTCCCACCTTTCTTTCAAAGCATCTAGGGGGGCCCTCCCACACTTGATCCTCACAACAGCCCTGTGAAGTAAGTTAGGCTATGAGGAGGCGATTGGCTCAAGGACACCCAGTAAGCTTTGTGGCAGAATGTGGCAATATTTTGTGGCACTGTTTTATTTCATCTTGTGCTGCTTTACTATTTGCATGTCTGTGGCTGCGGTCACACGGAACAGAAGCCACACAAGTGAGACGGAAAACAGGCGGAGTTTCCGGGCGCGATCTCACCAGCACATTTGGGAAGCGTAGCACTCCCGTGGCTCAACCGAGGCTTCCAGCCGAAACTGTGTGGCAAAAAACTAGTACCTCGGAGGTACTAGTTACCAGAAACTGCGGGGCAAGGGCGGGCGTCTGATCACGTTTCCGGTGGCATCCGGCGCCCGCCCATGTCCCCTTGCAAATAAGGTGTGGTTTTTTTGTCCAAGTCTCTGTGGATGTGCACACGCACACAACGTAGCATGCGCATTTGTCGTGTACACACAAAACAAAAACAGTTTGCCGCGGCGCGCACTTCTTCATTGCGCGCCGGCTTGTTCTGTGATCAGCACCTCTCCCTTACCATGGAACCTCCACGGTACCTCCACAGGACCTCCACGGGAGGTCTGATCGTGTAACTGCGCAGTAGTTTGCCCCAGGGCAAACAGCCACACTTCTCCCCCGCAGTTTCCTGCCCGTGTGACCGGGGCCTGTGACTCTTTGGCCACACTCAAGGGTGCTCATTTAATGAACAATCTTGAGGCAGGCGGCTCTGCCAAAATTGCTCTCAGATTCATTTGCTTATGTGTAGCCAAGATTGTCCACCCACCCAGCCTCTAAGGAGTTTCAAGAAGCACGGTCTTCAGAATTGTACTGTGGGGGAGAGGTTATCCAAAGCCCCTTGCCTACCTCAAAATGGTTGTGCAGTGCAGCTGCCACAGTTACTAGCGGCCTCTAGCAGCCTCTATATTAAATATATGCCAGTAGAGGGAGACAAAGAAATAAAACTCTGTCTGACAATGGGAAGTGGTTCCATCCAGAAGAAAACTAATTGTCCTGAATTCCTTCTGTGCGCCCAAGATTCCAGCTGTCACTCCTTGTCACTGTTGAAAAGAAAGGCACAAGCTAGTTTCTGTCTTTCTTCTCCGCAAAGCATCTCCCATAAGGCACACCTCCTTCAGTGCCAGAGGACTGATTGATTGCAAGGGCTGAGACAATAAGCTGGCCTTGCTGAAAACAGATCAGGATTTTCTGAAGGAATTTTGTTTTTCGCTGTAGCCAATAGCACTGTGAATGCATACACACACACCCCTTTATTTTATTTTCCTCTGCTTTTTGGTGGGTCCAATGGAATTTGGTACGCCGGGCTTTCTATCTATTTTTATCATGCCTTTCTAAATGCCTTAAGTCTTGGAGCTTTCCTGCTTCCCTCTGTCCACCCTTGCACTGGTTTGTTTCTTTCTTCTATCTCCTTTTATAAGCCCTGACTCATTTCAGTCACTCTGTGTGTTCCCCCTTTCTCTCTCTCACTTGGCATCTCCTCAAGCAAGTGCCTGCCAACTCCTCACAAATCTCCATGTCTGTTTTTTCCACTTGGTATGCTTTCTGGCTGCCGGTCAATTCTCAGCCTTTAACGTTCTGGTCTCTCTTCTCAATAAGGTTTCTTTCTTTCTGACACCCTGACCCTTAATCCATTATATGGAAGTAGCCGCACCAATTTCAGTGGAACTGATTTCTCAGTAAGTTTGCTCAGGATCACATCCTTGTTTTCCATTAATCCACAAATTATTAACCATTTCTCTGTCTCCTTTGATCTCTACAAGGAATGAGTGAATGTTCCCCATTTCATTTCCTTTTATATTCATTTATATTTTTTCCAGTGGTGTTTGGTTCTTTGCTATTTGGTGTTGCTTTTGTAGATTCATTTGTATTGTTTATTTTTATTTTTTTACTTTATGCAGTATTTATAAGTATGATGTACAACATCTATATGTATTTAGATCCCATGGCTTGGATCCTACAGGGTGCAAGCAAAGCTCACTACATAAATAGCAATTTTTCTGTCTCCCATTGTGGTTTTCTGTGGCCCATGTCATTGTGTCTCCATTGGGCAGTGGAATCCCAGGAACCCATGAGGACCAAGGTGGGAATAGCTGCAGCAAAAGGGGGAACTGGCAAAAATGGCCTTTCCCCTCTTCCATAAGCACCCGTACCTGGAGCAATCTGAGCCATAATGCTTATGCATTTATAAAGTACTGAGGCTGATGCGTTGAAGTGATTACGGCTCATACTTTATTAAGTTACATTCAGATCTTGTGATGAATTAGCCCGGCCACAGGCCGGCATATATCCCTGAATTACACCACACCCAAACACACACCCACATCCGTGATAGGGTATTTACAGTGCACCCCTAGTCCCCATAGGTCCCTTCTAGGATCCTAGCCTTCCGATAGGTGTGTGCTAGGATCCATTCGGGCTATTGTCTTTGGAGGCAAAGCTTGGGCCCTTCACCTGGCCACGTGCGGACCCGACCACGTGCACGGTTTTCCCTGGGTACACAACACTATTGTTCCACAACTAATGTTGAAAATGCATACACTTCCCCAGGGGGAGGGGGAGATGCAAGGAATCAGAACATGGTGCCAAATTTTAATTTTTTTATTTGATTTATCTTTTGCCTTTCTCCCTGGTGGGGGACCAAAGCAGCTTCCATCATTCTTCTCTCCTCCATTTTATCATCACAACAGTCCTGTGAGGTTGGCTAGGATGAAAGTGACTGGCACAAGGTTGTTCAGCAAGCTTCCATGACAGAGTAGGGATTTGAACCTGGGTCTCCCAGATCCTAGTCTGAAACCCTAACCACAAGACCACACTGCCTCTCAAACAGTCTCAAGTTTGAGTTCCACTAAGGAGAGCTGAAGATGAAATATTGATTTTCAAGAATAGAAAAGGGGGGGGATGATTTTTCCCCTACTATAATCAGAGTGTTCAGAGGTCTATTTTTAGATGTTAAAAAATGCAGAAAAAGAGATTTCAGTGGGGTGGGGGACGAGATTTTAATTAAAATTTAAAGCTCTGATCTCAGATGCATGCAGATTAAATTGCACATATTTTAAGAAAGGATTAATTCATTCAGCAGCCCATGTATATCCTGCCTTTCTGCTCAGGGACACTTGAGGAAGTTTACAGTAATAGGGCTTAATATAGTTAACTTAAAACTATAATATATCCATCAAAAGAACTAAATCACAGCACTAAAAGCAACAAGACACACAGATCTGATCACTGGTCCATCTAGCTTATTATTTTTACTTGGACTGGCAGCATCTCTCCAGGGTCTTTGGTCTTTCCCAATGCCTTCTACCCACGTACATTCAGACTGAAGACAGCTGGGAATGAACCTGGGATCTCCTACATGTAAAAAGATTCTCTGCCTCTAAGCCTCAACTCTGTTGAAATCATTTCTTTAAAAAAAACAGCAGGACATCGTCAGCGATGTATTAAAGACATCCATAAGACAGGAGTCTTAATTACTTTTTAATTTGGCACAAAAAAATTTCTTCATGTTCTCAATGCAGGCCTTCCGTTTCCTGGCGTGATCTGGTCCATGGGGTTGTGAAGAGTCGGACTCGACTGTGCGACTGAATAACAACAACAACAACAACAACAACAAATGAATGCTTATTATAGAGGCCATTTTAATGATATATAGCTAGAGTTGCCAACTCTGGGTAGGAAACTTTCTGGAGATTTGGGGGGTGGAGCCTGGGGAAGGCAGGACTTGGGAAGAGAAGGGGACTCAGCAGGATATAATGCCATACAGTTCACTATCCAAAGCAGACATTTTTTCCAGAGGAACTAAATTCTGTCATCTGGAGATCAGTTGTAATTTTGTGAGATCTCCATTCCCCACCTGGAGGTTGGCAATCCATGTACAGCAATGGTCTCTCAGTCTGTAGAACCCGTGAATCAGCCAGGATAGATGATACAGCAGAATAACTCTGAATCAGGGCAGTGCTTTCCCACTTAAGGATGTGGTCAGACTTCCGGTTGATGGCGGCGCACTAGCAGACTCACCTCCCGGTCCTTCTGGAGGTGAAGCTGCACTCCAGCAGAAGGAGGGGGTGCGCAGGATCATCACCCCCCCAGGGACCCGGTTGAAGGGGCTCTGGCCATGGGACTCTCAAGAGGTCGCCTCTTCGCCGGCGCAATGCCGGGGAATTGAGGCGCTTCTCCGTCCTGACGGTTCTTCATGCTGTAAGACCGAATGGAACCAAGCGACGCCGACCGGGGCAAGCGCAGGAGGTTGAGTGTAAGAAACGGAGCTAAAACGAGGTCTATGGACCAATTATGAATGTGAGTTCAACTAAAGCAATTGGTTAAAGTGAAAAAGAAAGCTCCCCACCCACACGGAACAGAAAGTGAGGTGAGCGGGGGAGGGACGCCTCCCATGCGCATAAACGTTTAAGCGAATTGGAGGGGGGAGCGGAAGAGAAAGCGGTTATAACTGTAGAGAGAGACTTACCAAGGCGAGCTTAACTTTTAAAACTGTTGCAAAAGTAAACAATCCAAAAAGATGGCGGGGAAGAGGATGGAGAAAGATAAACTATTAAAAGCGAAAGGAACTGAGAGTCCAAGGCTGGAAGCAACCAACGAGCTGGCAAAGACATTGGCGGAATCCATGCACCCCCTGCTGGATCAGATCAATAATCTCAGGGAGCAGCTGTCAACAATGAACTAATGTATCACCAACCAGCAAACGCAGTTGAATGAAACTCTTAAAATGATGAATCAAACAGCTGAAAAGGTGAAAGAAGTGGACGCCACTGCCCAAAGGGTGAAGAAGAAAGTACAAAAACTGGAAAAGAAGAAAATCTCCACAGAAGATCAGCTGTTACAGCTACAAATGGAAAAAGCCAATTTGATTCTTTGCTTCCAGGGAATTCCAGAGATTAAGGGAGAGAATCTGAAGAAAATGATGAGTCAATTACTGGCCCCAGTGACAAATATGAAGGCAGACTTTTTGCTGAGCGATATGGATGTGGTCTATAGGTCATATTCTGGATATATAAATAAAAATAATCTGCCTGGGGAAATAGTGATAAAATTCTCAAAGAGGCATGTGAGGGATGCAATCCTGAAAGTGGCATCTGACACACCTGTGAAAGTTGGAGAAAACGCTATCAGAATTCTAAAAGACATTCCATTTGAAATAAGGCAAAGGAGAAAGAAGTACAAAGATTTAATTCTTTTTCTTCAGACAAATACAATCGGATACAGATGGCTAACTCCAGAGGGCGAAACCTTCAAAATTAAGGATAAAAAGGAAAAGATTGACTCTGTTCAGAAAGCACGGGAATTTTTACGAGTCCAGCTGGGAGAGCCAGAGGAGGAAGGGAAAAAAGGGATGGACAGTAGGTCCAGTGGCGAGTTGGACTCAGGGTCTTCCGGAGAAGATTCTCTATCAGAGAAAGGGGCAGCAGCCCCCAAAAGTCCTTACAAACTGCGAAAGAGACTGGGCAAGGGGAAATGAAGATTGAAGGACTCTGAACTGTGCATTTGAAATTTTTAAAACTAGATGCTTAGGGATCTCTCTTGTAACAGTTAAAACTAAGAATTGAAAAAATACTGTACTTGACTTAGTTCATAATGGGATTAGCTTGATTAAGTGATAACGTATGTTTAAGCTGATTTGATGACCTCCTCTCTTGGGTTTTTAGTTAGTAGTGGATATCTTTTCTTTATCCTTATATGTAGTCCCCTTCCCTATTTTCTGTTATAGTTTGTAGTGTTAATAAAAATGCAAGAAAAAATCCCCTCCGAGGGGCATTAAAAAAAAGAGGATCTGGTCAGACAGCAAGTTTAGTATGGTGTGGCCATGTGTCCAACCTAATTGGAAGTATTTTGTCATGGAGAGTTGTGATCAGACATCCGTGACTGATCAATCAGACTGCAACTGAAAACACAGTGGCAGCCTGTCCTTCCCCTCCGCTTCACAGCCCAGGTATGGAGGTGCAGTTATGCGCACATCTCTAACGAGTAAAAAAATGGTGGGTGAGAGAACAAAAAAGACTGGTCAGACCTCCCTGACAGCTGGCGTTCACAATAGAGGGATCAGACAACAGGAAATCCAGTGTGAAACCACCTCAGCCCAAAAGGATTAGACTTTCACAGGTATCAAATAAACATGCAGTAAAGGGGTGGGTGGGATACAGACAACTGGGGCATGACAGAGAGATGTTGTTTATTTTAAATCTGGAAGGGAACAGCATGACACCGGATCCAACTGCATGTCTGACCACAGCCTAAATGGCATTCCTGGGATCCCCGTTTTAGCACTAATAGAAAACATTCTCCTTTTGCAAACTGGATTGCATTTAGAAAAGGCTGTAAAGAGATATAGCCAATGGCATACCTAGCATGCTTGACACCCAGAGCGGATCATTTTTTAACACCCCCTTGTCATGGATTTTGGTTCATTCAAAATGAAGTTTTGATTCAAAAGTCTGGTTCAGGCTTCGGCGGCCTGCTTTGGGGTGTTTTCTCAGAGACTCAAACTGCCTTGCTGGGAAAAGAACACACTGACCTTGCAATGGGGAGATAAGACAGCTGTGCTACAGAGTCATCTCCTGGTACTGTCTCCCAATTAACATTCTATCTGATAAAGCACCTGTGGGAAACCAGTTTGGGCTGGCTGCAGACAGACCCATCTCCTTCTCACATGGTCAGAGGAACTATTAGATCATCTGGTCAGCGATTGGCTTATTCATTTGGCTATAGATAATTGCTGAGGGCCCTGATTGATGCAAAGGCCTGGCAATGCTTCGGACCTTTAGCAATAAAGGAACCATTGTCAAACCTGTTCTTCAGCCAGATGGTGCCTACCTGTTGTCAAGCTCTGGCTCATTTTGGCCATCTTGGACTTATGCTTGCTGAAGCCAAACAGCACTGGCTTTGCTGACTCTGGAGAAAGTTGCTTTGGAACCCGCAACAATGAATGGGTAACATCTTGTAGCTTGTGAACCTCTAAATTCTTAGTTTTATTATTTTCTCTTCTCAGTAACTGTTCTTGAAGTATTATTTATTTATTTATTTATTTATTTGATTTTTATCCCGCCCTCCCGCCGGAGCGCCTTAATAAAAATGTATCTGAAATATTAATTCTGGTAATTTGTCTTCACAGCCTGCAATTTGAATTTAGTGCCTAGACTGGCAGACCACCTACCACCATACTTAACTTTTGTGGGATTCTTGCTGTAAGTCTACCTTGAAGGGAGGACGTCCTAGACACTCCTAGTAAACTCAGGAGTTTATCCTTTGGCTTCTGGCTGGAGGGATAGATCAAAGGATTGGTGGCAGCCTACCAGATTAAGGTGTGTGCAGGTGCACCCCAATATTTTACAATTTGTGTTTGCTTCCCTCTTGGTGAAAGGTATTTACCCCAGGCTGGGTTGGATAACCTTTTGACACCCCTCAGGTATATGACAAAATTATTTTTAGCAGTAATTATGAAATAAAACTAATAACGATAACAATAATGTTTAAATGCAGGAATATGTAGTCACAAGGGCAAGACTAGGGTTGCCAACCTCCAGGTGGTGGTTGGAGATCTCCCACTATTACGACAGAGATCAGTTCACTGGAGAAAATGGCCGCTTTGGAAGGTGGACTCTATGACATTATGCCCCATTTAAGCCCCTCCCCCTCCCCAAACCCCACCCTCCTCAGGCTCCGTCTCCAGGTATTTCCCAACCTGAAGCTGGCATCCCTAGTGTCAGACTCACAGCAAACAATGAAATACACTCTTGCAGGAAGGTTTTATTTTATTGAAGCCATGAAGTACTTAGAACATATGTTCTGTTCAAAATGACACAAAGGGCTTGAGACATGTATAATAAAGCAAGTTCAAAATAACATGAGCCAATGGATATGGTTCCCGCGCTCGCCTTGAGGGCTCATCTCGCGCTCAAACCTTGAGAAAGCAATGTTCTACAATTCTCACACTACTGTTCATTATAGACTAAGCAAAAGCCTTCAAACGCGAGCCACCTGTAGCCTTGCTGATAAGGTTCCTTCAAAGCAACACTAGCGTACATGGAAAGGAATGTAGTTAATGATGAGCGCTTGAGGGTGAGGGGGGACATGCGCACAATAGTCCAAGCAAGTGAGGGAAAGGCAGAGGGTGGGTAGACACATCTCATATGCAAGGAGAAGACATATTGGCAGCTTGCTGACACCTAGGCAAGACCAACCAAACACCCAGAAAAACAGTTAGATCCAAGTCCCATAGCACCTTAGAGACTACCAAGAGTTTCGAGAGTCAAAGGTCCCTTCATCGGGTGTCAAAGGGAGCTTTGCTTCTCAAAAGCTTCTGCCATGAAACTCTTGTTGGTTTCTGAGGTGCTCCTGGACTCAAATCTAACTGTTGTACTGCAGACCAGCAGGGCTAACCCTTTGAAACAAACACCCAGAAGGTCTCTCTAGTTTCCTAATCCTAACTGGGGGGGGGGGGATTGTGTGTTACAAGCACATGGTTTCCCAGGAAACTAGCAACCCCTCAGTCTAGCAGGATCAAAAAATCAGTCTTGACGTATGCCTTTTTTGCTGCACACCACATCAGAGACCTGGCCCAGTACACGCTCCCCCCCTCCCTTTTTCGTGAACTAGATTGGGGCAAGAATGTACACAAGGAAGTTGGCACGCTCTTGCACCAACCTTAATTGGGACAATAAAAATATGCTATTCGTTTTATTTATGTTTGTATCACCACAAGCCTGAATGCTCCCTGGAAGCTAAAATGACTCAGCAAATCGGCTGGGGAGTGCAGCATGAAGGAAAATGAGTGCTTCAGTTCCCCCATACACACACTTCCTTTCCTGAGCTGAAATGGCGGGGCACATGTTTGTTGTGCTATAAGACAATGTGCACGATCTGGACTGTACATGATATGAATTATCAAGCTTGATATTACCTCTGCCAGCCAGTTGGTTCTGGGCTCCCAAATATTTGACAGGGAATTAATGCTCCCAAGTGTGCTGGGGCACAAATCGACTCAGAAGGGCAGCACAAAGTCTCTCCCCCCCCCCATGCGCCTTTCCTAAACTGAAACAGCGGGGTGCATGTCGGTTGTGTTATAAGACCACGTGCTCAAAGGCAGCCAAGTGGCTCCTCTGAAGCAAGCGGGATGTTTGTAAGGAAGGGACAGAGGTGACACTTCTTGCATGCACCTGGAGCAGATCACATCCACCACCCTGCCATTAGTACGCCACTGGATACAGCTGTGTTCTAAGTTTTTCCAGCATCCTGAAGTTTCTATAGTGTTTCCTTGGCAGCTTTTGCCATTGCTAGCCTTAGCAATGACTAAAGGCAAAATTGCTGATGCCAGTGGGAACTGCAACAACATTGATTGACAAGAGGTTCTGCCTGTCCTGGTGTTTCCTGTGTTATCATGAAATGAACTAGATCCTATCAGGGGTTATTGTTGTTTATTTGTTTTGCGAATTCCTCCATCTCAGGTAAAATGATTGTAAAGCAGGAAGGAGGAGAGAAAATGATGTTTCAGTACTTCCTGTACCATAGTTGACTCTAACATAGGTGCAAGGTGTTCAATCTGCTATGTAGACTGCATTACAAATATAACATTACATTTCTATAGCTACGTTCCTTATTGTCAATGGACATTTGATTGTCTTCGGTCTATCAGTTACATTTTTAATGTATTGTCAGGACAGCCTACATTTGGTACTATTCCTCCTTACAAAAACTGTGGCTTGAATCCTGCCTAGATTTTCTGCAGGCAGATGTAGGGAGAACATTTTTTGCTGATTCCACTGTCCTGTGGTGTCCAAAAACACCCTCAGTGAGACACCCAGGAATAGCAGGGGGGAAAATAATTGGGAATCCAGAAGAAATCACTCCCTTCCTTGCACCTGCAGAAATTCTAGGCAGGATCTAAGCTCCTGTGTGGTAGATTAGGCTGAGAGAGAGAGAGAAATTGGTCAACAATCACTGTGGTCATGGCTGAGCAGAAATTTGAATTTAGGTCTCTGTAGTCTGCCATAGTAATGACTACACTCCAGTAGTAACCACCACACTTCAGTAGCGGCTTTCTTAAAGATTTTGCCATTTTGAGATTCCATTTATTCTCCTTTGAACATTTGTTACTACTTCCCTTTTTTGTGTGATTTTGATTTTTGCTCTCTGATTTAATGCTTCTTTTGTTTTTTGTTAATCCATACATTTATTTGTGTTATAGTTCTCCCTTAAAAATGGACTGAGAATATTATCTGCTGTATGGTATTACATAGCCCCATATCTTTGTTGATATCTGTCAGAGAAGCCTATGCAGTCTATAAATAACCTTTCATTTGATATTTATTAAAAATATATTCATGCTGCCTCTCTGAAAGCTTTCTTCAGATGGCTAAAAAATTGAAAAGTAAATAAAATAGAGTAAACAATACCTATTTAACAATAAAATTAATTTAATAACATTCAAAATGTTTTCAGCAACAAAATTGTTATTAGGAAAGATATTTCAGTGAACTCAAGAAACAATAAATTGAATTTAGTATTTCAGTGGTTCGTTTGGTATAGTATTTTACTTATGAAAATACAAATGCAGTTCTGGATCCTATATCAAACTTCACTAAACAAATAACTGACTCCTATTCAGACCCCAGAATCCCCAGAAGGAGTCACATTACACATGAGACAGGAAATCCGTGACTGGATATCTCAATCTTTCTTTTTCCTTATGCTTAAAAGTAGTCATGGAAAGGAGACCACGATAGAGTCTACTCAGTATGACTTACTCTCATGAAAGCATCCATACAGCATTGCACTGTAAATTTCTTTGGGACAATGATACTCAGGAAGAGATGTTTACCCTGCACATTTCTTGTGTAAGATACAATTTAGCTTTAAATGCCATCCTTATAATACTGTTTAAATTCACAATTTCCTTATAAAATCTGGGCCTGCATTGCTTGTCTAAATGGTTAGATAGAAACTCCATGAGAAAGTCTAACCTTGCATCTATTTCTGGACTGCAACAAGCAGGGCTTCCTGCCCATTGAAGGGTATTTGTGTCAAGAGAGAAACAATCCCAATCAGGTCTACTCAGAAGTAAATCATTTGTCCAAAGTAATGGGAAGCTTTTAGGAATCTGTAACTTCTTAATTAAAGAGCCTCCCTTAGAATAAGATCAACTAGGGCATGTATAGAGGAGGGGCAGAGGAACTGCATGTTTACACCATTCTTTTGTATTCCTTGCTCAATCTGTTGCTGTGCAGTATGTGTGTGGACATTTCATGTTGAATAAATTTTTAATGATTTAAATGCTCATTGTGGTTATTTATTTTATTTATTTATATTATTTATTTATTTAGGTATTTTTACCCCGCCCTCCCCGCAAGCGGGCTCAGGGCGGCTTTATCCATATTACATAGACCTCCACCATTCAAACATGCTATTCAAAATGGGTGCCAGTGAAGGGAAACTGTTGGTTTCTAAGTTGCTATTTCCCTGGGAGTTTGCAAGTGCAGTAAGCTATCCCCATGGTAACCAGTTGCTGGGTAGTGGGAGAAACAGGCACAAGACAGGGCCCTAGAATGGCTATATGGGAAACTGAAAGAGGAGCTGGAAGCACTGACCCTTTCTGCAAGTCATTCCAAAAATGGCCTGATGGTGGCAGCTGTAATGAAAGAGGGAGAGAAAATCCCTCTGAGGGTCAGGAGAGCCAGGAAAGAGTAAGAGTGGCATTTCACTGGGTGAAGACTTAGGCTGCTGGTGGTGTCTAAACAGCTCAGCAGGCCAAAGAGAGCAGCACTTGCATGGTCAGTGGGGCAGTTCCACCACACATGCATTACAAAAATTGGTTGTTTTAATGACCCAAAAGACCATGACCATGCTGATACATGCCTCTTTCCCAGTATTCCTTGAATTTGAGGAAAGGATCCATAAACTGCAAAGTCCAAGTAGCTATTCTGCAGGTGCAAACTGCTTGGCATGATGCTGTACTCAAGATGTTCACTGCAAGATGAACATCAAGGCAATCTGATCAGGAGCTCATCTCATGTGTATCTGAGTATGAATAAGGTTGTTCACCAGGCATCCATGTTTGCTGTGTAGTTCTCAGAACACTCAAAGAACGGGAACTGGGTAGGGTACAAATTTGATAATAAATAAATAAATTCAGATAGCAGCCAGTTGGCAAGAGGATACAACTTTATGGGCAGGAAGTTCCAGAGTTACACTGCCCTGACTGAGAAGACCCTAGCCTGGATTGCAAAAGTAAACTGGATAATAATCATTGTGTTAAACTTGACTAGTAGATCAAAGTTGTTTTCTTGATCATAGTAGGAGGTAAATGTGAAATATGTCATAGCTGTGTGAGATGACATCTGTCCTAATTATTGATGCTATTTCTGTAATAGCAGGGGTTCATTTTCCCTCAATCATTTCCTCCTTATGCACACTAGAATGTTCCAGTCATTGTGGTTGACCATGTATTTTAAATGCAGTAAGGGGCCTTTTTTCCTGGCTGAAACATAACGGGAGAACATAGTTATCATCTGAGCAGAGGAAATGATGCTATTAAATTCCTTACCATTTTTATTTGTTCCACTTTTCTATATAGCACATTGCATTCCTTTAGAGGTGAGAATTATGCCTGCACAAGCGGGAACCCACCGCAAAATGATGCAGAATCGTTTTAGTGCACTCCTTAACTACACTTTAAATTCAGCCCTGTTTGTAAGCTGCATGTGAATGAGTGAATTCTAGAGATAAAGGGGAGTGTGTTAAAAACAGGCTTTCCCATTTGCTTTAGATCTCTGCTGGCCTCGGTCCCCTCCCTTAACATTTTCTTTTTTCTGCCATCTTCTATCCTTTTCTCCCTTCCCTGCTTGGATTTCCACTCCTGTCATAAAAGTGGGATATATCTTTATTTTTAAATTAAATTAAATTACTTTACAACTTAAAAAACCAAAAGGCTTTTCCAACCAAACCAAAGACTCCCATTCTGCAGTCTCTCTGAAACTGAAATATTCTAATTTCCTCTGGGAGGCTATTCCACAACATGGGAGTTGTTGAGATGAGAAAATGCAGGAACTGCTGTTTAACACAGATGGGAGGTATGTGTGTCTCCCTCTTTCCTGAGAACAAGGCAGGAATAAACTTGGCTGAGATTATTCCCCTTCATGGAGAGAGATAGGGAAGTGATAACCATTTGTTCACTCTACCAGGAAAGGGTGATAGATCATTGTTTAAGATATACTGAGTTAGGACCACAAAAGTTGAGAATGTGTGTCTTGTTATGATTACACAACTGTGCAGAGCAGCACATGTGGGAACTCACACCCCATTTCGGGGGGGGGGAACCCTTCCAGGTGGGAGAGAAAGACTTAAGGTTTAACACACTCTATGAAAAGTGCACAAACCAAGGACCAGGGAACAGAGAGGAGTGGAGTGAAATCTGCCTCGACAAGCCTTCCTTTCAAAGCTCCAGCTTAGGCTGTGTCCATTGCTCAGAAAGGAACCTACCAGGGGAGAAGCGATCCTTGATTTGGTCCTAACTAACACTCAAGACCTGGTGAAAGATGCAAAAGTGATTGCACCGCTTGGGAACAGTGATCATAATGTTGTTGAGTTCAACATTTGTATAAATAGGGAATTGGCCAAAAAGACTCACACAACCACTTTTAACTTTAAAAGGGGTAACTTCTCTGATATGAGGGGACATGTGGGGAGGAAACTGAAAGAAAAAGTAGAAGGGGTCAAAACCATTGGGGAAGCTTGGAAACTACGTTCCTAGAAGCTCAAAAAAAAAAATTCCGCAGGTTAGGAAAGGCACAAACAGGTATGGAAGCTGTAAAAGGCAAAAAGGATTCCTTTAAGCGGTGGAAAACTAGTCAAAGTGAGGCTGATAAAACGGAACACTGGCGATGGCAAATAAAATGCAATTCTGTGGTCAGGCAGGCAAAAAGGGAATATGAGGAACATATAGCAAAGAATGTAAAAACCAACAATAAAACTTTCTTCAAATACATTAGAAGCAGGAAACCAGCCAGGGAGGCAGTGGGGCCCTTGGATGACTAAGGGGTAAAAGGAGTAGTGAAGGATGATAGGGAAATGGCTGAAAAGCTAAATGCATTTTTTGCCTCTGTCTTCACTGTGGAAGATGAGAAGTGCTTGCCCACTCCAGAACCGCTGATTTTGGGAGGGGTGTTGAAAGACCTGAGTCAGATTGAGGTGACGAGAGAGGAGGTCCTAAAACTGATCGACAACTTAAAAACTGATAAGTCACCAGGCCCAGATGGCATACATCAGAGAGTTCTGAAAGAACTCAGATGTGAACTTGTGGATCTCCTGACAAAAATATGTAATCTTTCCTTAAAATCAGCCTCCATTCCTGAGGACTGGAAGGTAGCTAATGTCACTCTCATCTTTAAAAAGGGTTCCAGAGGAGATCCGGGAAATTACAGGCCAGTCAGTCTGACGTCGATACCGGGTAAATTGGTGGAAACCATTATTAAGGAAAGAATTAGTAGGCACATAGATGAACAAAACCTATTGAGGCAGACTCAGTATGTCAAGATCTTGTCTCACTAACCTGTTAGTGTTCTTTGAGGGGGTGAACAAACATGTGGACAAGGGGGATTCAATAGATATTGTTTACTTTGACTTCCAGAAAGCTTTTGATAAAGTTCCTCCTCAAAGGCTCCTAAGTAAGCTCAAAAATCATGGGATAAAAGGACAAGTCCTTTTATGGATCAAAAACTGGCTAATTAATAGAAAACAGA
>NW_015176460.1:90392-96152 GCF_001447785.1 Gekko japonicus | reverse complement strand
GGAAGTACTTCTTCACCCAAAGAGTGATTAACATATGGAATTCACTGCCACAGGAAGTGGTGGCAGCTACAAGCATGGACGGCTTCAAAAGGGAATTAGATAAGCATATGGAGCAGAGGTCCATCAGTGGCTATTAGCCACAAGGTATAGATAGGGGCTCTGGGGCAAGTGATGGCCCAGGTCTTCTTGGTGCTTGGGGGGGTCAACAGTGGGAGGGCTTCTAATGTCCTGGCCCCATTGGTGGACCTCCTGATGGCACCTGGTATTTCTGGCCACTGTGTGACACAGAGTGTTGGACTGGAGGGGCCTTTGGCCTGATCCAACATTGGCGTCTCTTATGTTCTTATGTTTATTTTATTTATGAATGATTCGGTTAGCCTTTACTTGGGGTGTCTATTGTATTAGGTTCTGTAACATTCCTGCTCATGTTCTGATAACTAGCTTCCTATGCTCTTGTGCTCCTAGAAACTTGAGGTATATGTTAGTAAACAAAGAACTTGTTTCCTTCTAAAGATCTCAGATTGTGACCAAAGAAATATACTCAAGTGCCTGGCCATTCAACCAAGGCTAAAGGCAAGCAGGGCAGAGGGAAGGGAACTCTGTAGCAGCAAGCACTCATGCATGCAGGAAGCTACTAGTAATACCTCAAACCACTGATAGCAAGAGAAGGGCAGATAAATTTGAGTGATGGTAGAGACTTACCCTGTATGATAGGAGGTATATGGGATAGGCCCCTCACTCACATGTAGATTTCCCACCGCCTCACAGTCAGTTGTGGAAAGCAGGGAGGATGGATCATCACTAAAATAACCACAGAAAAAGCCCATAAGTGAGCAGCAACATAATATACCCTTACAGGCATTGAAACAATTAAAAACCCTTGCGGAGCTGAGCAAAGTTGCCCTGTGGACCCATGCTGTTGCAGAACCAGACCAGCATTAACGTTTTTTTCATCCAGGTGAAAAATCAGAATATAGAATATTCCCTGTTAAAAAAATTGGATGCAAAGGGGCTTCACATAATAAGCAAATTCTAATCCCAGCAGCCCAGGGGGGGATCCAAATTAAAACAATGCTTTGCTGTTGATTTCAGCCTGAACATTGTCAGTTTCAATTGCCTGCAATTCTTACTGCCACAGCAGTTTGAACTGGCGGTGCAGAATAAACCACAAACGTTTCTGTTCTTTTTCATCCACAAATGGGTAAACCAAGAGGAGGCACTCCCATACTTAATTAGTGTCTATTATTCTGTGGGACTGACACAGCTCTATATACTAAATAATAATTAATGAAACAATCAGCATTCTCCCTTGTTAAATGTCAATTTTATGTTTCCTATCTGGGAAAAATTCCAAACAGCTTTAAGTTGATGGTGGATTTCCCTCACAAAGGTTTGGCACTGAGCACTTTGAAAGATTCTTATTATTTCACTCTGGGTACTTCGTATTAATATTGCCCAAATGTAATGGAGAATGATAATTAGAAGAGAGGGTTTTCATTAAACATCTGTTCTGGCTCCTTGTAGAATGAGGAAAATGCAGATTTATTATGTGCTGAGTTTTTATGCATACTGTTGATCCTAGTAATAAATGTATAGCAACACATCACGTCGACGGGGAAATCTAGAAGAATTGAATACTCATTGTTTTCAGAACTTCAAATTCAATTGCTAGGGCAGGATTTAGCTGGCTTCATTTCCAATATCTATGGCAACCATTTATAAGGGGGGGGGGGGGGACTTGTTTTCACCACAAGAAAGTGCATTAGTAGACATCTAATGCTAATTCGTCAGTTCAGTCAGCCACAGCTTATCCTTTGCCTTAGACTTCACATCCATCAAATAGCCTTAGGTACAAATACACAGTTGATACCAAGGGTGGTTTTTAAAAAATAAATCTGGAATGAATTACACGATCAGGTGTCATGTAAGGCAGTGGAATATTGAAGAGCATGGGTGTAGAGTAAAATGACATATTCCATGTAGAAAGGCCATCTTTTTTTACTGCATTTTTATTTTATGAGGTGCATTGTGGCTGCGATTCAGAGAGGAAGAGCAAATCAGAGAGGGAGAGAGAGAGGGAGAGAGAGAAATGTTATCTAATTTTCTTTATTTGCTGTGTCTTCCCACAGAAAACAATGTGGTGGATCTTCTGTCCCATGAAGGTTCTTGATTTCTCCCTAGGTCCACATGATCCGATGTGTGTTTCAAGTTCCATTCTGGAGCTGAATTCTCAGGCACTCACGGACTGCTTTGGACTGGGAATATGGTACACGAGGAGGAGGGACTTTAAGCCTTTTACTCAGCATGATTTTCCTGACCTGAAACAGGCCCTGGGGGGCTATTTGTCCCATTGGGGAAACTGTATGTACTGAAGGGCTGTGTGTAAATTATCCCAAGGGGGCAAACAGCAGCACACTGTGGCCATATCAGCTCAGGAAAATTCTAGAAAGGAGAGGTGTAAGGTCCCTCTCCCCATGCACCTTGGACTAAATCTGAATCAGGTCCACATATGCCTGTGAATTAAGTTTCCAGCAAGGAACTTGATGTTCACATCTGATCACTCAGCTAAGATGCAAGGAAAACAGAGGGAGAGATCTTAAGCAGGTCTACTCAGAAGCAAGTCCCACTTAATTTAGTAAGGCTTCCCCCCCCCCACGAAAGTGTTGTTAGGATTGCAGTCAAAATGTGTAGTTAGGGCCTTGGCTGGGTAAAACTTCCATGTACAATACATTGGGCTTTTACGCATTCTCATTTTCCTCGCTCGTGTGTTCCTGTTGCTTCATGGGGGGGTGGTTTCCTGTTCCACATATGTTTTGCTCCTTCTAGTGGTTGATTTGATATTACAGCACGTTATGTCCAACATAAAAGCCTGCAGTTCAAATCTGCAGGGAGATATGCCAGACATCAAGTAATGTAATATCGAGCTGATCACTAGAGGGAGCAAACCACATGTGGAACAGGAAAACATCCTGAAATAAAAGGAATATGCACACGTGAGGAAACGAGGATGTGGGGAAGCTCCCTGATGCCTATAGAAGAGGCTTCTCTGTAGACCTGGGTTGATCATCTCAGCTATGAGGAGGTGATGTTCTCGCTGCTGCTGCTGTTTTTTCAGAAAGGTCTCCTCTGTCTTCTCTTTTTTTTCCCCTGCCAGAGGAGACAGGAGTACAGAAAAGGTCTACATTTCAGTTTTTCTGGAAACCAAGAAAGATGAATCTTAGGGAACCAGATTTTTTTCTTCTGTAAAGTAGGAAAGGCAATTTTTTTTCAAATTTGAATATGAATGTGGCAAACAGTAGGCCTGTGATCCTTACTATTCCCCCTGATTTTTACCACACCCTGGGTGCTAAGAAACCCCCCCAAGTGATATGATTCAAGAGTGGTGTGTGTGTGTGTGTTCATTTAGTGGTTTCCAGGGCTATTTTTGGGCAGGAACGCACAGGAACGGAGTTCCGGCTGGCTCCCGAGTTGGCCACACCCAGCAGGAACTCATTAGCATAATAGGCCACACCCAACAGTAGAAACTCATTAGGATTGGCTACATTAGGGGTTTGTGGCCTAACATGCAAAGGAGTTCCTGCTACAAAAAAGGCCCTGGGTTTTGACAACAAACAAAGTAAACAGAATAAGAAGCAAAAGGTGGGTGTAGCTGGATAACCACACTTCTGGTAACATGGGGGTGCGGCCTAATGTGCTAATGAGCTGTGCTGTCAGGGGTGTGGACTAATATGCTAATGAGTTCCTGCTGTTGGGTGTGGCCTATTATGCTAATGAGTTCCTGCTGGGCTTTTTCTACAAAAAGAGCCCTGGCGCCGTTTTCCATGGTCAGCTCTTATCTTTTCCCCAAGGTTTAGGTATTTTGGCTATGATAATCCAAATTTCAGCCAGAATTAAAAGTGTTTGGTGTCATACAATGAATTTAGCCTGTAATATTTATACATCAAATGTAGATACTATCATATGAAGGCTGAGTGTATGTGAAATTATGTATTAAAATGGTTTCTGCTCGGAAACAATATTACATTTCAGTATTGAATTGCTGATTTAGAATATTTTAAACCCTCCCCCTCCTCTATGATATCCTCACAACGATCCTGCAGAGTAGATTAAGCTGAAAGAGAGTGACTAATCCAAGTTCATCTAGTAAGTAGTAGCTAAATGAGGACTTTTGGCTGCATCTTCCAGATTCTAGTTCGGTATTAACCACTATACCACGCACACTGGCTGTCAATGATTATTAATGATGAATCATAATTATATCTGCTAATTTTGCACTGTGCTCTGAATTTTGCATTTGAGAATGAAATGGCATTTGACAGTGCAAAAAGTGCATACCCTATTATCTCTAAGTGGGACATACATGTTGCTTCATTTGTGCAACCCTGTGTGTGTGGGGGAAATAATTGAAAATGGACAATGATATGGAGTGGGCATTTCAACTTAGCCATTTTTCTGATTATTACTATGATTGCTAGTACCTTTTATAGAACAGGGATAATACCTGACCAGTGGCAGCAGGCAATAGTAGCGCCCATTTAGAAGAAAGGGGAATGAAAGGACCCTACTAATTATCACCCTAGCAGTCTTCTTTCAGTCTTCGGTAAATTATATGCCTCCCACCTACACCTCTAACTGGATGAAGGCAACTCAGATTCTCGGTCTGGAGCCTTCAGAAAAGGGAGCTCTACACTGCACCATGCATTGGTTTCATCTAATTTGGTTGAGAAATACTCTTCCTTTAAAAGGAGGAAGCTTTATGCTGCATTCCTTGATATACGGGCAGCATTTCACTCAAGTTCTAGAATACATCTATGGAAGAAACTAGAAACCACAACTATACCTTTGTTGGTTTTCTTGCCATCAAGTCACAGCTGACTCGTGGCAATCTTGTAGGGTTTTTAAGGCAAGAGATGTTCAGATGTGGTTTGCCACTGCCTGCCTCTGCATCACAACCCTGGTAGTCCTTGGTGGTCTCCCATCCAAATACTAGCCAAGGCTGACCCTGGTTTGCTTCCGAGATCTGATAAGATCATGCTAGCCTGGGCTCTCTCTCTCTCTCTCTCTTTCTCCATGTATCTTCTATCTTCTATCATCATCTATCTACTATCATCATCTATCTACTATCATCATCTATCTACTACCTATCTATCATTTGTCTGTCATCTGTCTGTCTGTCATCTATCTATCTATCTATCTATCTATCTATCTATCCATACATACATACATACATACATACATACATACATACATACATACACACACAACCTATGAAGTTTGAGTCCAGTGGCACCTTTAAGACCAACAAAGTTTTAATCAAGGTGTGAGCGTCTGTGTGCACACACACTTCCTCAGATGCAGTATCTCTCACTGTATCTGAGGAAGTGTGTGTGCATACAAAAGCTCACACCTTGAGTAAAACTTTGTTGGACTTAAAGGTGCCACTGGACTCAAACTTTGTTCTATTGCTTCAGATTAACATGGCTATCCACCCAGATGTTATTTCTAATTAAGTCCCCCTCATTGAAAGTATATAATCCTCAAGGTTCTCTTTCTAATTCCATCTTTCCCCTATGAGCAGGGGTCGTTTCGTAGAAAAAGAGCTAGGGGAACTCATTAGCATAACTCATTAGCATATGCCACACCCCCTGACATCACTGGAAGTGTGTCATAAGGCCACACCCCCTGCCCCCAACGGTCCCGGCCGCCGCCGGCCTTGCAGCTCCACTGCCGAGCCCCATGAGGGGCCCGGCGGTGGACCTG
>NW_015176460.1:88780-89626 GCF_001447785.1 Gekko japonicus | reverse complement strand
TTTTTGTTTTCTTTTTTTTTTTTCCCAGGCCAGGGGGGGGGGGGGAGATTATAATTGTGTTCTTGTCCCCCATCTTTTTAATCTTTTCCAGAGGTAATTTCGGGGGGGAACGCAGGGGAACGCAGTTCCCCCGGGTGAGGTGCAGGGGGGCAGGGCACATGACGAAGCCCCGCCCCCTGCTTCTAGCCACCCCGCTTCCAGCCCTCATTCAGCCAGGAAGAGGCAGGAGAAGAGGGAGGGTAAGTTGGTTCCTCCCCGCCTCTCCCCACCCCTGCTTGCCTGGGGCCAGGGAGGACCTTGGCAGGGCTTCCTCGCACTCCCGCTGGCCTTGCAGGTCCACCGCCGGGCCCCTGATGTCAGGGGGTGTGGCATATGCTAATGAGTTATGCTAATGAGTTCCCCTAGCTCTTTTTCTACGAAATGACCCCTGATCTTTTTTATATTGTCACCCAGTTACTGCTCTTTTATATGCCAGTGGCACTGTCTTGCTTTCACTCTCTGTAACTGGTAAGTATCAAACTTTAAAAATAGTCTGAATCCTTATCTGTTAACTATGAAAAATGAAACATAATGGGTTTTCCCCCCTAAGGTCAAATTTATGTCCCCCATGACGTGGCTGATTGATGCCCATCCTTTTGAACAAGTCCACTTATTTAATTAGCTGGACTTCCATTTTCATTTCTGTCTTTCCTGGAACCTACATTGCAAGCAAGCTTTGGCCAATACCAGCATTAAATTTGCAGCTATTTAGGTTTTCCCCTCCTTTGCTGGGCATTATATTCCGAAGAAGAAGAAGAAGAAGAAGAAGAAGAAGAAGAAGAAGAAGAAGAAGAAGAAGAAGAAGAA
>NW_015176460.1:87896-88555 GCF_001447785.1 Gekko japonicus | reverse complement strand
CACCCTGTGAGGTAGGTGGGGCTGAGAGAGCTCTTTCGAGACCTGCTCTTTCAAGAACAGCTCTGACAGAGCTATAGCTTGCCTAAGGTCATCCAGCAGCTGCAAGTGGAGGAGTGGGGAATGCAACCCGGTTCTCCTAGATTAGAGTCCATGCACTTAACCACTACACCAAACTGGTCATAGCCCAGTTACTACACGAATCCTCAGTTTGAATTCAAGCTCTTAAACTTTCAGTTGAACACATCTCAACCGCCTGTGGATTATCAAACCCACGAGAACTACAGTAGCAGTGGCAAAATTCATTTTATGGTCCCTAAACATTGTGACCAAGTCTTGAAACTATCTTAACTGAGTAGGTTCAGAGGTCAGATCTAATCTGGAGAGTGGGCTTATTAATATTTTACTTAATGTTAAAATGAATTACTTCTTTTTATTATGTAAACTTTTGAATTTGAAATGTGTGGATCTACTTATTATATTTTACTGAAAGTCTTTATTAGGCCTAGCCTAAGTAAGTCCAACAAGCCGTTCTGATGGACTATTTTATTGAGAATAAACTAGAACTGGACTTTTTATTAAAGCATTTCTTCAGCAAAGGGGTGGCTTCTCTTTTTCTTTCTTTCTCCAGCATGGAATTCACTTTCAATGTCTGTATTTTC
>NW_015176460.1:77765-87850 GCF_001447785.1 Gekko japonicus | reverse complement strand
GGAAGCAGACACTGAAAGCAAATCAAATGAGCAAAATACAAAATTTATGTAGGTGAAATGGCCGTGCAGAGTGGAGAATATAATGGAAAGCAGAATTTTTCCAACACGATTTTTAGGGTTTTTTTAAACAAAAATCCAAAAGAGGTTAGCTTTGCTCGAGAATGCAAACCCCAGCATAGCTGCTGTTTCTCTAAGCTTGGACAAGAACTTTTCATAGCATATTTACCTTTTTTTAAAAAAAAAAATCGGCACTGAAAGAAAACCATGCTGAGTTTTTCTTTTGCTTGAACTGTAGCTATTATGCATGTTCAGCAGCTCTCTTACCCACTTGCTTGTTTACTGTTTAGACTTTAGGAGGGAAATCTCTTTTTTGAGGATGGAAATAAAGAATGTGAATCTTTGCCATGCTGGCAGTGCACTTAGTTTCCCAGAACCAAGGATCAGTGTTCCATTAGGTTTAGCAAATGATTTATAATGAACTATCAGTGCTTTCTAGAAATCTATTTCCTTTTATTAGAAGTGTCAGGGATATCCAGACCCCCAAATCACATCCAACTCCAACAGACTGTTAACCTGAATTCTGCAGAGGAAACTTGGTTTACAGGAAGAAGGATGTGTAGAGGCTGCTCAGAGAAAAGGACCAGATGAGTGACTAGTCAGTGCCCATGAACGCTAGGAATCTTTCCTGTGTTCAGGGCTTATTATTTCTACGAAACAGGTTTCAGATTGTGTAATTTCCTCGCCAGCATCAACAGCATCTTTTCCCAGACTCTACATTAACATATTCACATTCTATCATCTTTATGGGACAGGAACAGTGGCATGTATTAATCTGCTGCTACAAATTGCGGAACAACACAAGGACTTGGTGTTGCATGTGCCATGGGAGTTTTGCACCAGATGCAGACTGGCTCTTTGTGACCCAAGCATGCAGGAAGAAGTAGCTTTAGCCTCTCCTTCCTTCCTTCCTTCCTTCCTTCCTTCCTTCCTTCCTTCCTTCCTTCCGCCACTCTGTGGAAGGCTCTGCAGTAAAATCGTGTTACACATGTGGCTGCATGTACACAATAAAGCCAACAGCATCTCCATGGGGAGGTCTGAGGATATGAAAAAGCAGGGGGGCAAGGCTAAAGTTGCTTCTCTCTGTGTGCTTTGGTCACAAACAGAAAAGAGTGTGTGTATGTCTGGGAGGTCCGAAGTTCCTATTGCACATGTGATACAAAGTCCTCGGGTTGTTCTCCAACAAACAGGAACTTTGTAATGTAGAGATGGAGCCCTGGGCTGAAGGCAGTTCCTCCAATCTAAGGAGTGATCTCAACAATGTAGTAATCTATTCGTACTGGTTAATGAGAAATATGTGAGTAATCTATATAATGGGAAATGCAACTCACAAAATTGCATTGCTTTGAAAAATACAGGTAAAAGGTTGTGATTGTAGGGTGGTTTCGGGAGGAATTGTTTGTTTGGGTTTTTTAATGATGATTCAGCCTTATTATCTTGAGATCATCAAGTGGGTTTGTTAATTAAGAAGTACAGCTGGCCTACACAGCCAACGGGCACAGGAATATTGGGAGCCATTCTTTAATTAAATCAGTCAGGTTCAGGTTGGATCTTTGCCAGTGAAGAAGGAAAGCAATGAAGGAGAATAAGACTTCTGATAGAGCAAATCTCTGTTAAAAGTAACCCTCACTGTTTTTAATTTTTCTTCCTACATCCTCCAGCATCAAAAGGTTTTAGCAACACTGTTAGGTTCACAAGCACCTGTTCACAAGCACCTGATGATGATGCTTTTGGTTCGTGCCCTGGACTCTGGTATTTTGGCTCCTGTTCCCTTGACTCTGGCTTGCGGTTTGAGCTCTGGACTCGGTTATTTGGTTTCCTGCCCTCTTGGCTTTCAACCTTGGACTGGACTCGGACTATCCCTCTCTCTTGCCCTGCTTGCACTCCAGCTCATGACACTCATCTTTCCTATCCAGATTATAGTTCTAGAATAAAGAGATTAGTTTTAGTCTATTAAACTGTAAATGTGGCTCTGGCTGTGGTCACACTGGAGGCTTGGTGCAATCTGGCTGTGCCTCTATTTGTAGTGGTTTAAATAATTACGGGAATTTTTGATCAGACATTCCACCCTGAACCAGCTTTGCTGTGCGCTCTCTCCATGGTCCATCATTCAGATTGTTGCAGCATTATTTTTGAGGGGTCTCTCATTCATGTGCATAAGCATGTATCCAAAGCTCCGGCTCCTTTTTGATAGCTCCACAATCTCTCTGCCAAGTACTCCGGCCCCTCTCAGCCTTCTTCCCTTCGCCTCTCTTCTTTGGAATACATGGGGGGGGGGGCTTAAGTGCAGATTTACATGAGAGGAGTCCCATTGATTTCAGTGCATTTACTCTTGTGCCAATCATGGGATGCTATCAGACTCTGATGCAGAAACAGGAGAGAGGGGTTTGGGGGGGTTGTTGCTCAAAAACAACTCCCTTGGGGACTCCCGATCCAGATGACTACTTGGCCAAGGTGATTGACAATGCTAGGGGTGATTATGCACTTATGTGAACATCACTACCTGGTCAAAAAAAAAGGGAGGGGGAGGCAGAAATGAAAAGGAAGGTTCAGACTTTCCAAACTGCTTGACTTTGCAAGAGGAGAGTTCAGACAGTAGGAAACGCACAGTGGAAGCGCTGGCATCCCTAAATTCCAGTCTTTCCCCAGTATCTGAATATTCTTCTTCCAAAGAGAGGCAAAGTGGGGTGCCAACGACTGGGGCACAGAAGGCAGATGTTGTATGATCATGCTCTTTAAATCTGCAAAGTTAGCACAACTATATCGGCATGAACTGCTTGTGTGACCACAGCCTCTGCGTACCTTTGTGGCACTCTAAGGCTGCGGTCACACACACTAAATAATCCACTTTCATTCCACTTCCATTCCACTTTCTAACTGGATTTTGCCAGTTCACACAGTAAAAATTCAGTCGGAAAGGGCACTGAAAGTGGATCGAGAGTGGATTATTTGGTGTGTGTGACCGCAGCCTTAGCTTTGTTACTCTGGTTGAATGCGCTCCTGTGCTAGAAGCTTTATGCAGTTTGGTAAATAGTCAGTGGTTACTGGACTAACCATACCAACTAACCCCAATAGGTTGGTGGGTGGGAAGAAGATAAGAGGAGAAAAGAGGAAATAGTGTGGGGAAGGGAATGTGTGGGAAAATCAGGTGCCACCCACAAGTCCTTGCAGTTTCCCCACAACAGAACTGGAACTAGACTGGAAGCCGGCACTGCTCAACTTGGCCCCGGGGAGAAGCTACCAAGGACAGGGAAGGAGGAACAACTGAAGATGGGGTGGGGAGATAACAGGTTGTCTGGTGGTGGGGAAGGGGAAAAGATAGATAGAGATAGGTGCTTTCATGAAAGGGAAAGAGAAAATACTGGAGGAGGAGAAATTGGATGCCCCCCGAAAATCCTTATGGGTCCCCCCTTGTTGCTTTATCATTTTGTTTGCCCTTTTTCAGTTCTTTGTGGCCTGCAGTGACCTCACGCTAATACCAATAAAACAGCTGGTTGGAGTGAAAAGATTTTCATTGAATTTAACGGAGACCTCTCATTATGCAAGGCAAAAGTTAGGATTCTAACTAATTCCTCAGCCAATGACTGTATATCAAGAGCAGTATTTAAAACCCCAAAAGGGCACCTATGTTTCAGATGCTTGTGCATAATACCATGGGATTCTGTATAGATCTGGCCTTGTGTTGATCAAATTTAGGGCATTTAAGTGGGGGACTTTGGTGACAGGATCTATAGTGAACAGGCACTCTGCACAAAAAGGGAGCATTTAAGTACAAACAAGCCTTTTCTTCTCAGAACACTGAATCTGACATTCCAGAGACTCAAATCCATTGAGTCTCTTTAAACACAAACACATGATAGACCTTTTTATTTTCCCCAACAATTTGGCAGATATATGTCCCACCGCACCCCCCAATAGAGAACATTCCATGTGATTTATTTTTCAAAGTCTTAAATAAATATTATTAATATTGTTTCAATATTTTCAACAGTAAATTAAAAGACTTAAATATGTCTTAAATATTCTGCATAACTTCAGTTATATCAACAGAATGGCAAAGATTTTCTTATGGACACTCCCGTAAATCAGGATACGTTTCCCCTTCTCCTCACACCACCTTTTGTCACTTTCACAGTCACTCCCTGCATACAAAGAGAGCAAAAAAGGAAAGCCGGGCCCAGAAAATGACATCCCTTGATGGCAAAGACTCCTCGGTCCCAGCATTGTTTTGCCGACTTGCAAGCTTTCTTCAGTTTCCAATAGCAACTGCAAACTCTCTTAGAGTACAGAAGACAATGTTTCACATTTTCTTTCCTATTTTGTTCAGGGGTTTAGGCATTTTTAAAATGCTTGTCGTGTCTTAGCGCTAAAGCTGTTTCAAATGGCAACTTTAAGGGCAGTTGATTGTAAATAAGTTAATACCAAATTTGTCCCTAAATATTCTTCGGTCAAAATCTGAACTGATGCACCTGCCAACGTTTTACAGAGGAAAATAAGAAAGCATGCATTATTTAAACGGGAGACTGGGAACACCTTAAACACTACCAGCTTCTTATTCTAGCATATGTTTTTGTGGCATACACTCATTTCATTAGAGGCTGTTAAACTTTGGTTTTTTATCACTACCTGGTTGGGATGGGTCTATTTCTTTTGGACCTTTGGTTGCTCATGTTTTTCTGTTTGGTTTTTTTTGTTGTTTCAGAGCTTCAGAGTTAGGAGAGACCCATGAGACCCATAAGGGTGTGTGTGTCTCATTTCCCTTACCCCTATATTTCCTATTTCTCTTCCTTGAAAGCCCTCATAGGCTGTGGTCACACACACTACATAATCCACTTTCAGTGCACAGTAAAATCCAGTTGGAAAGTGCATTTAAAGTGGATTGAAAGTGGATTATTTAGTATGTGTGATCGCAGCCATAGTCTCTCTCCTTTTCCTGATTCTTTTCGTCCTTCCTATCCAACAGCCATCCTACATTTATCTCCCCCCCCCCTTCAGCTTTCTCTCCATCCCTGCTTCAGGTAGCTTCTACCCAGGAAAAATATTGCCCAGCTATGAGGTGCCAGCCACTGGGCTGGTCTCAGTTGTAACATGCTGGCTGCCGCCAGTCCCATTTGTGAATTGGGGAACCTGCAAGGACGTGTAGGGGGCATCTCCCTTTCCCCTGCATCCCACTGCTTATGCAATTTCCCCTTTCTCTCCCTCTGGCAACCTCTATATCCTCATCTTTCCCTGTTTCCTTCTCTCCATTCTACCCATCAACTCATCTTTTATCCCCCCCCCAATATTCAGTTTTATTTATTATTTACTTCACTTATACCCCACTTTTCTCCACAATGCAGACCCAAAGTAGCTTACATCATTATCCACGCCTTCATTTTATCCTCATGACAGCCTTGTGATGTAGGCTAAGCTGATTGGGCCACATTGATAATTAGATACATTAACAAGTGGGAATCCACAAAGAGCTTGTGAAAGCAGCCATCCCTTTCTCCCTGCTTTGCTTCCTCTCTCAATGGATTTTGCGATACTTATGGCAGAACTGCTGTACCTAAAATGCGTTTGGTGACATTCACTATCTGGACGAACAATTATGTGAAGGATGGAAGAGAAGCAGCACACTGACATCTTGTTTATACATGTATACAACCTTCATGTGAACTATGCAAGATGCATGATCTACTTCAGTTTGGTGTAGTGGTTAAGCGCACGGACTCTAATCTAGGAGAACTGGGTTTGATTCCCCACTCCTCCACTTGCAGCTGCTGGATGACCTTGGGCAAGCCATAGTTCTGTCAGAGCTGTTCTCTCAAGGACAGTTCTGGAAAGAGCTCTCTCAGCCCCACCTACCTCACGGGGTGTCTGTTGTGGGGAGGGAAAGGGAAAGGAGTTCGTAAGCCGCTCTGAGACTCCAAGTGGTATAAATCCAATCTCCTCCTCCTCCTCCCCCTCATACACACTGTGAGATTGAATTTATAGAAACCCAGGAGATGGAATGAAACCTGAAGAATTCTAGTGCCCAATTATGCATACAATGTTCTCCCCCTGTAAATAAGCATCCTTAATATGACCCCCAAAGGCAAAACAGGGATACTGATTTAATAGCTGGGTTGGTCCTGATTATTATTTGTACGGGAGATCACCAAGGAAGTCCAGGGTCAATACACAGAGGTTGTCATGGGCCAGCCAGCTGTCATCTCCTCTTCATAGGAAGAATGAGAGGAGTCGGGCCCTGTGCAGGTGGAATACCCACCCAAGCAGCTGGGTTGAGAAACAGACCCAATGCGGGAAGTGAGAATGCTTCCCAGCCACAGCCAGGCTGTTCATTTGGGCAGGAGACAACAGAAAGGATGCAGAGGCCAGAGCCTCAGTCTCCATCAGGTTCTCCTGAACCCATGGAGCATAGAAGAAGGAAGGAACACTTGACAGCACTGTAGAGAACATAAGCGTGCTCACCTAATGGCACAGCAGTGATCAGTGTTGGTTCCTGGAGCAGAGTCTTTACAGGATCAGGATTGAGATGCTGCTGGAAAGCAACAAGGACCTACACCTGGAGGATGAGGAATCCACTGGGAAGAAGGACACCTGGGCTTTGGGGATGATGAGTCAGCAAAAAGGAGGCAGTTAAAATGAGCATGCTGAGCAAGGATTGGAAACAACTTAGCTTGCAACTTGCTTGCCACCCCCCCCCCCGCTGCCCCACTCAGTGAACAGAGTACTACCTTGCACCCTGCCCTATTTAACCTGGGCTTGCTTCGCCAGCTAGAAACACAGACCCTGTATCCTGCCCTGACCTCCAAGCTTTGGATCCTAAACTCCAGGCCCTCCTTTTGCTCCTGAACTTTGGACTGAACCTTTGGCCCCCTGACTCCAGACTGGTTCGCTGACCCTGCTCTTTCATTCCATCCTACTTGTTACTGTTTTGTTTGTGCATCCTGGAAACCCCCAGGAGAATAAAAGGGCCAGGCTCTGCCCTGAATGCAACAGAGGCAGGCAATGGCAAGCCACCTCTGTTTCCTTGAAAACCCTACAGGGTCACCCTAATTTGACTGTGACTTGATGGCACTTTGGAGCTGCGGTGGCTCAAGTGGTTAAGATGCTGAAGTGCAGGCTGTGGAAGGTCGGTAGTTCAGCAGTTCGAGTTGCCGCATGACGGAGTGAGCTCCCGTCTCTAGTTCCAGCTCCTGCCAACCTAGCAGTTGGAAAGCAAGAAATTGCAAATAGATAAATAAGTACCACTTCGGTGGGAAGGTAACAGCATTCCGTGCGCCTTGGTGCTTAGTCATGCCAGCCACATGACCACGGAAACGTCTTCAGACAGCGCTGGCTCTTCGCCTTTGAAACGGAGATGAGCACAGCAACCCTAGAGTCGGATTCGACTGGCTTTCGAGCAAGGGAACCTTTACCTTTACTGATGGCACTTTGCACCACATATAGCAAGTACTTTATATATTGTATTATATTATGAAATATTATTATGCATCTTTGTTTATACCAGTGCAATGGGTTAAGAGGAGAGCACAGAGAAGAAAGTTATGTTATCCTGTTTGGGACACCAACACTGTCCAAAAGGGTTGACAGTTCGTTCCCGGAGGACTCAAAGGGGCCTTGCAATAAAATAAGGAGAGGCACTTCAAAAATTTGTAACAGTTTCATTTTTCAGTTAGATGAGAGTGGTTATATGGAACAAAGTAGTATGAAAGAGTATTGGGTGAGACTGAGATCCAACCCTCTTACTACCGTAGTACTCTTCACTGGCCCATATTGGCTTGCTTTCACCCCGTCTACAAATGAAACCACACAGCTGACTATTTATTTGTGGTTTTGGAAGATAAAATGATGTTTGTGTGCATAGTATAACCATAATGTAACAGTATATTATCTTAAAGTAAAGATAACAAAGTACATAATAAAAAGTGGGGGTTGGGGGAGCTCCGGTTCTCTTGCTGGAAAGAGCTTTAAACAGCCTTGGATCAGTTCCAAAAGCACAACTAAGTACTTCCTATTATATTCTGGGCACGGTACTGATGTTTATTAACTTTGAATTGCTTTCAAGCCCATTATAAGTTTATTTTAATAGACTCCCTACAAAAGACCTTCCTGATGCTGTTAAACATACTTCCAGTTTAGGGTGTGCTGTGAAAATGTCTATGGGTTGGCCTCAGAGGACAGCCAAGGTAATGTGAAGACCCTTTGCTACACGAGCTACTACGGGTAAGTCTGACCCAAGTATATCATTCATTCCTGAGTGGAAGAGAAAAATGTCAGGTGAAGATTGTGAATGGTGATAGTTTACATTTGCTTACCAGGAGGCCCTCTAGCTGAGACAGTGAAAGTGGTCTCAGTGCTTCTTGTTCTGGGGGATTTTAGGCTAACTTATTTAAAAAAACAACAGATGTCCTATTTATTGAAGATGATTCTTCACTGATTGTCCAGAACAAGGCTGCCCAAAGCAACTTACTTACAGTCAGTCAATCAAAACCTTTATTGGCATAGATTTTTAAACTTACAGGCTGTGGTCACACACACTAAACAATCCACTTTCAATGCACTTTGCAACTGGATTTTGCCAGTTCACACTGTAAAATCCAGTTGAAAAGTGCACTAGCAAGCCATAAAATCAAAAAATAATTGTATGTTATTATTAATTTGGACATTTCTGTGTCATTTTTCTCTCCAAAGAGACTCAGAAAATTCTAAAATACAGTTACGACAACTAATTTAAACAATGCAGTTTAAATAAAGCAAACAGAGATCACACATCTGGGGCTGGTAAGTGGGATAAAAACTCAACTAAAAGTTTGGAGAATGGAAAATGCCACTAGGGTTGAGCAGTAATCCCCCCAGCATGACCTTCTGTAAAAGAGTGGCAAATTGGAATGCAACTGCTGGCCCATGGTGCCCCCAGCCCCAACTCAGCCAGCCTAACCAAAAAGATGTGTGGGTGTTAGTGGTGGTGGAAAGTGCCATCAAGTCACAGCTGATTTGTGGTAGCCCTGTAAGGCTTTTAAGGCAAGAGACATTCAGAGGTGGTTTGCCATTGCCTGCGTCCGCGTCACAGCCCCGGTATTTCTTGGTCTCCCATCCAAATACTGCCCAGGACTGACTCTGCTTAGCTTCCAAGGTTTGATGAGATCAAGCTAGCTTGGGCTATCCAGGTCAGGGCTTGTTTGTGTGTGTGTGTTGAGTGTTGTCAAGTTGCCTCCGACTTATGGCAACTCTATGAATTAATGACCTCCAAAACGTCTTGTCGTTAACAGCCTTGTTCAGTTCTTGCAAACTGAGGGTGGTGACTTTTTCAGTTGAGTCAATTCATCTCATGTGATACACAGGGACATACAGTTTTTGTCACTTGCCCAGCAAAAATCATCAGTCGCAGGAATCAATGCCATTTCAGTTATTTCTTTGGGTGGCATAATGTTATGTCAGCATCAGGGGTGAGAACTCTGGGCTGACAGAGCTTAGTATCCCAACCAAGTTCTTTTCCTTCTCTGTCATGCCTCTAACATCACCCAGTTCTGGCTCTCATGCTCACTTTATTGAATTGAATTGAATTTTATTTTTTTATTTTTTTTGAGTTTCACCTTTAATAAACATACAAACATAAATCACCATTCTCTTTTAAGTCAATACCTCACCCTATTAACATTTGGTTACATACAGTCAATGTCTAGATTTTCTTTAATCTTATATTGCCCAACTATAGTTCCACCTTATATTCCTCGCATTCCTTTTTAAATATCTCTGGTCTTAATAAATCATAATTACCCTATTTACTTTCCTATCTGTATATCTGTATTTTAGATTTTAAATTCATCTTCATTACATACATTTTACTTTTCAAAACATCCATTCAACTGAACTTCAGTTTAATTTCATCCTCAAATCATCTGTTCACCTCTTGTTTTCAACATCATATTTGTCTCTATTCCTGGAGCTCTTCAAAAAAATAATAATAATAAAAATAATAATAATGATAATAATAATAATAACAATAACAACAACAACAACAACAACAACAATAATAATAA
>NW_015176460.1:6437-74506 GCF_001447785.1 Gekko japonicus | reverse complement strand
CCTTTAAGGTGGGAATTCTATCAGTCAAGTGCCCCAGCCTGGAATATCTAACCCTCAAAGATGTATGTTCGTGGAGGGCACGAATGAGGGCTAGAAGTCTCCTATCTATTGAGGAGGCTTCAAGTTTACTCCATAGCATAGATCTAGAAACGGAATCGAAGGCCGCTTTAAGATCAATAAAGGCAGCATAAAGTGACGTAGGGCCCTTGCCAGAATATTTTTCAATCAGATGCTGTAAAAGGAGGCAGTGATCCATTGTTGACCTACCCTGCCTAAACCCAGCTTGCTCCTGTATTATTATATCCTCTTGCTCGAGCCAGAGCGTCAGTTTTTCTAGGAGATGTTTGGCATATAATTTGCTAATGACGCTAAGTAGACTAATAGGCCTGTAGTTTGCAGGATCCTTTTGATTACCCTTTTTATAAAAAGGAACAACCACCGCCTCCCCCCAGTCACTTGGGACCCTCCCTGTTCTATCGATGTAAGTAAATAGGTGCGCTAAGAAGGGTGCCCACCAGTTTATATTTTCCTTCAGAAATTCAGGGGGGATGCCATCTAGGCCGGGGGCCTTTCCTCTTTTAAGTTGGCCTATCAGTGCTGTGATCTCTTCAGATGATACTTGAGGCCAGCTTGGCAGGTCACTGAAAACTGCGGACACAGAGCGGGGGAAGGAGTGTCATGGTACAAATTTTGAAAATGAGAGATTCAAGTTTCAGGAGGAATATAGGTTTCCCTTATTGAGGTGCTGTTTTGCTTTCGAATGGAGACCAACCTCCAAAACCTCACTTTATTGGGCCAGCGATGTAATTGCACTGATGTCACAGTGATGTACGTCAGTGTCAGCATTATATTTTTCAAGATATGCTGGCAAGAGGCTTAGTTACAGTTCTTAACCTTTACAATAGGACCTTAGGTTAGCACTACTGTCTCGGCCATCACAGCACTTTGCAAGAGAGAGGAGCTACTGTTCTGCTGTATGCTACACTGAAGTGTCATAGTGCCAGATGGCTGAGGAGTTAGATACCTTCAGGGGTCAAGAGACACAAGGAAAGGGTTCTACCTGATCCTATAAAGTTGTTAATTCTGATCTGGCTTCTCAGATAAACTTTTTGGTCAGACAAAGAGTAAGCTGTCTGCACACTTTACTCCAGGTCATCAGCCCTGACATTGGGTTGGATCCAGATAGCTTTTCCACCCAATTTCTCTCCTTATTAAGGTCATGTCCAACATGGCTTTTGTCCATGCAGGTCCCCAAACCCCCAAGAAAAGCCTTTTTGGGTGATCAAAGGGAAATGACCCTTTGCTCCTTTTCAAGTTGCATCTAACCCACTGATGTGAAAATAGATATTTATGAGAAATACATAAGAAGAGCCCTGCTGGATCAGATCAGTGGTCCATCTACTCCAGCATCTTGTTTCACACAGTGGCCAACCATTTCCTTTGGAGGTCCAACAATGAGGCATACAGGCCAAGGCCTCCCCCTGATGTTGCCTCCTGGCACTAGGATTAAGAGGTTTACAGTCTCTGAAGGTGGAGGTTTCCTTTAGTCACCATGGCTAGTAGCCACTGCTAGACATATCCTCCATGAATCTGTCTAATCCATCACTACATCCTCTGGCAATGAATTCCACATTTTAATCACATGCTGTGTAAAAAATAATTTCCCTTTCTCCGTCCTGAATCTACTGCCCATCAGTTTCATTGGGAGAGGGAGAAAAAGTTATCATTGGCTACTCTCTCCACCATCTGCAATCATTTTTTTTATAAACCTGTATAGAGAAATTGCTTTCTGCTTTCTATATCCACATGCCTTCTCCTGTGATTACATTATGATAACATGCTGTGTCTTATTTCTTGTTGCAAGCCAAATGGTGAGGCCACATGGCCTCAATAGCCATGCCATAAACCCACATTCTTTCACACCTTCATGCCAAAAGCCAGACCTCATGGCTCCACTTCCTGGCCCACATGCGAAAAGACACATGCACAATTAGTTTGGGATCACATGACTGCAGCGGGGTCTCCAAACTCCTAGCCAATCTATACACACACCTTATGTGCAGCTATGGCAATCTGAAATTGGCCACACACCCCTGCTGCTCGTGATTGGCCAAATGGCCACAGCTAATCATGATTAGATTGGGGTATAATTGTTTGATCCCTTTGGGAGTGAGCTTCTTCTTGTTCTTGAGTCTCCTGTTCTCTTAGCTCTGAGGCTCTTGCTGCCTGTTTTATTGCACCTGAAATGCTGTCTCTTGAAAAACAAAGACCTGCTCGGTGACTTGGAGCACATGGGTGTGCAAAGATGGGATTTCCCTTCAAAATCCCTTGGACTATTCTGGACTGTTGGAAGTTCCTGAATTGGTAACTATGGCCCCTGCCACATGGGGCAGAAAGGGACAGGCTGAAGCGCGGCTTCTGAAATCCGCACCAAAAGAAACACGCTGTGGCGGGATCACATTGATCCCCTGAGCTGCGGCGCATTCCCTCCCCGGCACGATCAGATGCCGGGGGAAGCGACGGAGGGGAACGGGAGACTGCCGAACTGCACATGTCTGAACATGCGCAGTTCAAGCAGGAGCCGGGGATGTGCCGGCAGAAAGACCGGCCGGCGAACCCACGGCCGGCGTTGATGCGGCCGTAGTGGTTCATTTTTTGATGCGTTTTTTCAGGGGAAGGGCCGGATTGGGGATGGGTGCGCAATGCTGCCCAGATGTTGCAGTGGGATTGCTCCCGTTTGCTCCGGCCCCGATCCGGCCCACTCCCAGCCCAAAACCCCTCGTGTGGACAGGGCTGATGAATCTTTAATGTGTAGTTAAGGCAAAGAGCCATAGGTTGTTCTTGTTTTCAGTAATCTCTTAGTCTGTCTGCTAAGCTCTGTACTGAATAAAGATCCTTCTTATTGCTAATTTGTCTCTGATGTAGTAACTTGAACTCTAAGGCTAAATCTTGTGGCTAACCCTGACCACTTAAGCTACCTTTGTAAGAGTAAAAGTGTGCATCTCTGGATTGAGTTGCTAATGGGTTCTGTCCCTGATGCCAACTAAGGGTTTGGAATCTCTTCCCTTAGGAAAAGCAGGGACTAGTAAAAAGAGGTTCTGGTGGCAAATTGTCTGGAAACCAGAGAGGGTATAGACCATCTTGTGGTTTGTTGTTTAATGTACTGAAAAGTACAGGATTCCCTCTCATCCCTGGACTGGCCTGAGTGGGCTAATCCTGTACAAAACCTCTATCATGTTTTCCCTTAGTCATCTCTTTTTTAAACTGAAAAGTCCCAGACTCTTCAGCCTTTCCTCATAGGGAAAGTACTCCAACCCTATAATCATCTTGGTTGCCCTCTTCTGTACTTTTTTACCAGCTCTACATTATCCTTCTTGAGACACAGTTACCAGAACAGCACGCAGTATTCCCAATGAGTCTGAACTGTAGCGCTATACACGGGTATTATAATATCGGCCATTTTGTTTACACTCCCTTTCCTAACAACCCCCAACATAGTTTGCTTTTTTTTTTTTTTTGCTGCTGCTGTAACACACTGGGTGACATTTTCATTGAGCAATCTTCTACAACACCAGGATCTTTCCCCCTCTCAGTCTCAGCAAGTTTAGACGCTATTAGCATATACTTGAAGTTGGAATTTTTTGTTCCAGTGTGCATCACCTTACACTTACCAATACTGAACTTCATCTGCCACATTGATGCGTGCTCACCTAATTTGCCGAGATCCTTTTAGAGCGCTTCATAATGTTCCTTGGTTTTCACATCCTGAATAACTTTGTGTAACCTGCAAACTTGGCCTCTACACTGCTCACCTCTAGTTCCAGATCATTTATGAACAAATTAAATAGTACTGGCCTCAATAGTGGGCCTTGTGGGACTGCTTACATCCCTCCACTGTGAGAACTATCCATTTATTCCTACTAGTTGCATCCTGCTATTTAACCAATTTTTAATGCACAAGAGAACCCAGCCTCTTATCCTATGACTGCTAAATTTACTCAGGAGTCTTTGGTGAGGTACCTTGTCAAAAGCCTTTTGAAAGTCCAAGTATATAATGTCTACTGTCTCACTGTTATCTACATGCTTGTTCAGTTTCTCAAAGGACACCTAAAGATTGCTGAAGCAGGACTTCCGTTTGCAGAAGCCATGCTGATTTTCCCTCAGGAGGTTTTGTTCCTCAGAGAGCCTAATAATTCTATCTTTGATTACAGATTCTACACATTTGCCTGGGACAGACATTAGGCTAACTGGCCTGCAATTTCCTGGTTCCACTCTGGACCCCTTTTAAAAAATCAAATAACATTTGCTACTCTCCATTCTTGTGGTGCTGTGGCCGAATTTAACAGTAAGTCTTATATATATTAGTAGATCAACAATCTCACACATGAGAACTCTCGGCTGTATGCTATCAGGACCTGGACACTTACTAGTTTTTAATTTCTCCAACAGGTCTAGAACTTCATCTCTTGTCACTTCAAATTTAGAATCCAGTGGCACCTTTAAAACCAACAAAGGTTTATTCAAGGTATGAGCTTTCGTGTGCATGCACACTTTATCAAATACATTAGTATAGCTGTGTTTAGGCCATTCTAATGTATTCTAATGGCTGTGTTAGGCCATTCTAATGTATTTGATAAAGTGTGCATGCACACGAAAGCTCATACCTTGAATAAACCTTTGTTGGTTTTAAAGGTGCCACTGGATTCTAAATTTGTTCTACTGCTTCAGACCTACACGGCTGACCATCTGGATCTATCTTGTCACTTCACTTTGTTCTTCAGACTCCCTTCGGGAAAGTTTGTGTCCATATGTGCATGTAGAATTGGAGTATGTAGGAAGCCCTATGCACCCATGTGCTGAGGACTGGATAAATTAGAAGAGACCCTGTACCTCATTGTGTGTCTTGAACAATTCTGTTTGGGTTTAATGCAGCATTTTGTAGGTGAAGGGATTACCTTCAGATTGCCAGGGGTCTTTTCGGGCCAGAGCCCTCCAGAGCACCACTCCGGCAGCCCGCGTGGCGGCAAGCTCCGCCCAGGGTCCCCCGAGCTCTGCCCCCGTGTTCCCCAAACAACGCGGGAACACTGCGGCTCAGGGAAGGCCCGGAGAGCCCCGCCCCCGGGTTCCCCGAGCCCGCGCAAGAGCGCTGCGGCTCGGGGGAGGCCCAGAGAGCCCCGCCCCGCCCCCGCTTCTTTGCTCTCCACTAATGAGAAAGACAGAACTTTGCCTAGGAAGAGGCTGCTGGAGGAGAGGAGATAAAGTTGCCAACTTTAGGTATGGAAATTCCTGGAGATTTGAGGGGTGGAGCCTGGACAGGGTGAGGTTTGAGGAGGGGTGGGATCTCAGACAGGTACAATGCCATAGACTCCACCCTCCAAAAAAGCAATTTCCTCCTGGTGAACCATTGTTGCCAATCTCCAGGGGAGGGCTGGAGATCACTCAGAATTACAACTGCTCTTCAGATGGTAGAGATTAGTTCCCCTGAAGAAAACGGTAAGCTCGGTGTCATTATACCCTGCTGATGTCACCACAGGAAATTGATGCAGAGTGCCCAAGGCCAGGGCACCTGCCCAGAGCCTCTTTCTAGAGCTCATTGTATTTATTTCCACAATGGGCCTTATTCTTAGTATAGTATATTACATAGTTGCATATGGTGTTGGAAGACCTAATGAAAAGATTTACTGTATGTTTGTAAACTTTTTTGCCTTTCCAGAGACTTGCTCTTGGAGGTTGACAAAGTAAAAACAAATACAATGAAATCATAAAAATACCAACCACAAAATCATCAATATTCAGAGCTACCAAGCTCCCAGTCAGGGCCTCTCTGAGTGGCAGATGTATTGTTTTTACAAAATGCCAGCTGTGGCATCAATTGACTTCCAGTAAGAAATTGCAAATGGCAGGGAGTAGCTCTAGGAATTGCTATGGTTTTACCAAAGAGCTTCCAGCAGTTCCTAGAGCTGCCTATGTCACTTCCAATTTTTTTATCAGGTTTTTTTTCCTAGAAAAGACATGACGCAGCAGCCAGCATTGCAGTCCACCCCCCCCCCAATATACTTGCCCACAAGCACTGCCTGGCAACCCTATAGTTAGGACAATCCACAAAACAACATTAAGCAGCCCAAAAAAACAACCCTTGGGCAGGAAGCATTGTACAGACACAATGGTGGCAGAGAAGGATGAAGTATGCATAGCAAATATTTGGGGTCCAACTTCAACCTCTACCCTACCCGCCCTGTCTCTGGTCAAAACTAGATGTTGTATAGTTGATGAGTGGGTAAAAGTTTGGAAGTCAATGAAATTAATGAGGGCAGTAACATTTAAGGAAAACATATTTAAGATGTTTCATAGATGGTACTGGACCCCAGAAAAGTTATCTAAAGCTTATAAAACTGCAAATAAAAATTGTTGGAGATGTAAAACCAACGTTGGGACGTTTCTCCACATGTGGTGGAATTGTGAAAAAATGTATAAGTTTTGGGAAAATGTTAAAAACTTGATAACAGAAGTGCTGCATATAAGTTTAAAACTATGTCCGGAGACTTATCTGTTAAATATTATTCCAAATGAACATAAAGGAAAAAATTACTATTTAATAACATATATGCTCACAGCGGCTAGAATCTTGATTGCTAAATACTGGAAGCAAGAAAAGATACCTAAGAAAAAGGAAATAATAGAGAAGTTAATGGAGGTCGCAGAAATGGACAAACTAACACTTATTTTGCAAGGGAAAGATGATAAGGTGTTTAAAGAAAGATGGGCAGAATTTTATAAATGGATAAAATATAAAAAATTTGTAATAGACTCAGCCAGGAGATATGTCTAAAATACTAATGCAATGCAATGATTGTATATTTGTGAAAAAACTTAAATAAAACTGTTAAAAAAAACAAAAAACAAAACTAGATGTTGTATGCTTAATTAAGGAATATCACCCTTAGACTGCTTCTTAAATCCGAAGAGGTCATCAAGTCTCAGAAAATGTGCACTGAGTTCTCCAGCCAGTAAAATGCTGAGGTGGGGGGCAACTTGGAGCCTTGAGACACCAAAGGGGAAAGCTACCTCTGCTGCATTTCTCAGACTCCAAACATCGTTTTATCTTCTGAAGCCACCTAGAAGCACACATTTCAGACATCTTTTCCAAAGCTGTAGCTTTGTTCATGGCAGGTTTGCCTCTGAAGCCACTACAGGTTGTGTGCTCTACATCCTACATCTATCTGATGCATTTAGCCCAGATTTCAGATGTATGCTGACATGGGGGCAATTACACTCTCAACTTACCTTACTTTGCAAGGTGCTGTGAGGATAAAGCGGGGAGAAGGAACTATGGATGTCATCTTGAAGGTGACATGATCATTTGTTTATCGATGAGACCTGCTTTTGTCAGAAAGGCTCTAGAATTGCCCGGACTTTCCCAGCTGTGTTATTTGCTAGGAAATGGATGAGCCTTTTCTCTTTCCAGAGACCATTTCTTAAATCTCATATTGAAGTAATGCTGAACTCATTGGAGCATTCAAGGACAGAGCTGGGGAGTTCCCAAACTTGCCAGCAGCTGTGCAAAAGCATATTCTGCAAAAGTCCTTTTCAGATGTTGCAACCACAAATACCAGTAGCCTGACAATGGGAAGATGCACTACTTACAGTGCTCCCAATGCGCACGGTCACCATTTTGTGTGAACAGAGCATTGCACGGGTTCTCCATTCACACACAACTTTACTACATGCGAACAAGAACTGTGGAACAAAGCTGTACAAGCCAGGGAAATAACTAAAAACACTTAAAGTGATTGCCACAGCAATTCTGAGCACAGTTGTACCCTTCTGTCCACTGAAATCAATGGGCTTAGAAGATTGTGACTCTGCTTGAGAGTGCATTGTGGATTCAGGTCAGTTGAGCAAGAAGGCAAGAACTGGCAGGCGACTTCTAATGGATTCGAGCATCTCAGACACTCTTTTTCCTCCTCCAGCTGGTTAGTCTACCAAATGCTTAAGTGTTTTTCTGTATTTTCACTTAGGCGTGTCCCACATTCTGTGTGATAAAATGTGGTTCTCATTGTGTTGCTGTCATAGTCCTCTCGATATGTGTGCTGGCAAGGAACATAAGCTCACTTGAAACCACTTTACTTTAAAATCACTTTACCCCCATTTTCATTTGCAGAGGCTGCAAAATCTTGTGCACGCTTAGCTGGACGTAAGCCTCATTTCACTCAATGGAACTTACTTTTGGGCTGTGTAGTCAAATATCTTATGCAAACATGTGTTTGGTAAATGTTTGATTGTGAACTGTCGTTTGAAATGCTACTCTTCGGGACTTCCATTAAGTGTTGGTTTAGATTTGCTAATGCTCATTTACTGTTACTAACAGACAAGGAACTTCCTTTAAGGAAATGTTTCCATCACTATAGAAAAATGAGTTTCTTATAAAGGAAGAATTTGAATTGTTAAATCAGCTTATCAGTATATTATCATTTATATCTGTTACACTTGCAATGTATATTGCTGTACCTTGGTCACAGGGTACGGTTGGAGGGCATAGAACAGCACCTTATACAACAGTCTTACTGAAATAAAAAATTTTTTTAGCTAAACAGTAGGATGAACTTCCTGAAAGAGCGGTTCCCCAGGGAGTGGTGGGCTCTCCTTTGGAGGTTTTCAAACAGAGGCTAATAGCCATCTGACAGCAATGTTGATTCTGGGAAGTTAGGCAGATTGTGAGAGGGAGGGCAAGAAGGGTTGCATCAGTGCTTAGTTCTTGTGGCCCTTTCTTACATGCCCAGGCAAATGTTGATCTCCACTTTGGGGTCAGGAAGCAATTTTTCTCCAGGCCAGTTTGACCGGGGATCTAGAGAGGGGTTTTTTGTGTGGTCATCTCCTGGGTGTGAAACAGGGGTCACTGGGGGTGTGGGCGGGAGGTATTTGTGAATTTCCTGCATTGTGCAGGGGATTGGACTAGATGGCCCTGGAGGTACCTTCCAACCCTATGAATCTATGAAGGTGATGCTTTTGCCTGTGCCTAGAGGGTGCAACATCCAGTGTGGTGTAGTGGTTAGATGCATGCATTCCCAACCTCACTTCGCAGATTGCTGGTGGACACTACATAATTGCAGTGGGGTGGGTTGCAATGGGATGCGGCATGAAATCAATCACAAAATACTGGGAGGTTACTCAAACTGATAAGATTGTTTCATCTGAAGTATGCTCCTATGATGGAGGCAGCCAGAGGTCATTTTGGGGGGATCGCGGGGGATCGCAGTTCCCCCGGGTGAGGTACGGGGGCGGGACACATGACGAAGCCCCGCCCCCTGCTTCCGGCTGCCCCGTTTCCAGCCCTCATTCAGCCAGGAGGAGGCAGGAGAAGAGGGAGGGTAAGTTGCTTCCTCCCTGCCTCTCCCCACCCCTGCCTGCCTGGGGCCAGGGAGGGCCTTCGCGGGGCTTCCTCGCACTCCCACTGGCTTTGTAGGTCCACCACCAGCCCCCTCATAGGGCTCGGCAGTGGAGCTGCAAGGCTGATGGTGGCGGCGGGGACCGTTAGGGGTGGGGTGTGTGGCCTCATGACACACTTCCGGTGATGTCAGGGGGTGTGGCCTTATGACACACTTCCGGTGATGTCAGGGGGTGTGGCATATGCTAATGAGTTCCCCTAGCTCTTTTTCTACGAAACGACCCCTGGAGGCAGCTGTTTCCAAATGGGTACTCCAGACAGACACAAAGGTATTGCCTCCTGGGCTCTTCTGAAGCACTTCCTTCTCCAGTGAAGTGGATGAAAGCCAGGATTGGCTCTTTTGTTTCAGGGAAAGAAGCAAGTGGATCCCAGGAAACACACTGGTGGCTACCACCAGACACCACACTGAAGATCACTGTATTAGATTACGACCAGGGAATCTTGGTTCAAATAGTTTCTTAGCTGTGAAGTCAACTGGGTAACTTTTAACAAGTTATACACACTCCCCCGCCCCTGCAGCCTGAATCTAATGGGGGGTGAGGATAAGGTGGGGAAGGAAAAACCAGAAGTCCTTGGAGGCTACAAATGATTGGATGGATGGATTGGATGAACAGAGAGAAGGCCTCTTGGGATTTCTGTGTACAACATATTTATTTATTTTATTTATTATTTTTAATTTATACCCCGCTATCCCCACAAACAGGCTCAGGGCGGCTGGGTCATGGTGGACAGAAGGTGGGATATAAAGCAATCAATAAATATGTGGTAGTGTTTTCATTTACATGCAGTTTTTCAACTCTACTTTTCCGAGTACCACCTCAAAAGAGGACAGGAGTCTTACCAGAGTTACTTGCAATTTAATTTGGATAGTTTCCCCTTAGGTACTGGCATCCTACATATTCAGTCTGAAATTGTTTGTGCCAAATTTGCCCAAAGCAATCTTGGGGTAGGATAAAGAGGTAGAGTAGAGGTGTTCAATGCCTATGCTGTATTGAAGTCTGTGAAGTGGATCTGAAGCTTCTAAAGAAACTAATTCCAGTTGGTTTCTAATTGGCACATTTTCCATTTCCCAGTAAATCTTATGTATTAAATTACTATTGAATTACTTTTGCACACTGTAGACTGAGCTGGCTGTGGTCTCAAGTCTCTTTTGTTGTGTGTGTTTGTTTTCAAGCTCAAATTTATGGCAAAGCAAGCTCACCTCACAGGTAATGAAAGCGGAGTGCCCTTTGGCCAGGTACAAGGAAATTGGTATCAAGTATACCAAAGGATTTTGTTAGGTTGCACTTTAAAAAAAAGAAGAAAAAAAAAAGCTGTTTCCTTTAAGCTCAATATCAGAAACTGATGACCTAGATACTTCAGAATGAATTTAGATGGCAAAAAATGTGAAGGTGCAAGCCAAGATTAACAGTAGTAAGCAGAAGGCATGTGGAACACATTCCAAAATAACGCCCTTGCAATACAAACTCAGAACTGGAGCTGAGTTTCACATTGAGATGTACACTCTTCCAGAGTTTAAAAGGAACCCAATAATGTCATTCTAACTAGAGGCTTCCAATATTATGTTTTATACTCATGATGTAACTTTTTAGTGTCTCATCACACATTGCATTTTTAGGCATACACCTAAACATGTAAAGTGTGGTTACAAAAAAATTTCTGTTGGTCAGTGTGGCACAGAAGTCAAGGTACTTAGAACATGGTTGTCTGTCCATGTACATTCAGTAGCAAACTGGGTCTGGTTTGTTACATTGTAATGTGTGATTTTTTTTTAAAGGGCCCAAGCTCTGATTACCCATCTATCGAACATAAGAACATAACAGAAGTCAATGTCGGATCAGGCCAATGGCCCATCCAGTCCAACACTGTCACACAGTGGCCAAAAATACCAGGTGCCATCAGGAGGTCCATCAGTGGGGTCAGGACACTAGAAGCTCTCCCACTGTTGCCTCCCCCCAAGCACCAAGAATACAGAGCATCATTTGCCCCAGAGTTTCTATCTATACCCTGTGGCTAACAGCCACTGATGGACCTCTGCTCCATATGTTTATCTAATTCCCTATTGAAGCTGTCCATGCTTGTAGCTGCCATCACCTCGAACTTTATCATCTCTGTCAGCGTAACATACCTCACAGGGTGCTTGAAAGGATAAAATGGGAAAGGAAAGTACTATGTATGCCACACTGACATCCGTGGAAGAGAGCTAGAATAAACAATGTCATGGAGACGGTCACCCTTTTTACAGCCTACAGGCAGGGGTCATTTTCTGCAGGAGTGCACAGGAGCGGAGCTCTGGCAGTAAGGAGCTCAGGGGGCGGGCACATGCAACAACTGGCCCCACTGGTGGACCTCCTGATGGCACTGCTATTTCTGGCCACTGTGTGATACAGAGTGTTGGACTGGATGGGCCTTTGGCCTGATCCAACATTGGCATCTCTTATGTTCTTATGTTCTTAACCCCCGCCCCATGCTCCCAGCAGCCCTCAGTCGGGCCATGAGGAGCAAGAAGCAGCCAGGTAAGTTGCAGAGCCCCCCTGGTCCGCCTTCAGGTACAAGCTCTCCCTCCTCTGTGATGACAGATCTGCACGTCCCCCCCCCCCAATAGCTAGCAATCCAAAACAGTCCAGTGGAGCCTGAGCGGTGGGTGTTGCCCTCTGACACATTTCCGGTGATGTCAGGGGGTGTGATATATGCAAATAAGTTATGCTAATAAGTTATGCTAATGAGCTCCTGCACCTCTTTTTCTACGAAATGACCTCTGCCTACAGGTACAACCTAATCAGCACTGCTTTGCACATTCTTAAAAATAATGAGCAGGGAAAGGAGGTAAATGTCAACCAGACACACAAATGTTCAGAAAGTCAAATACAATACTGGACTAGATTCAAGTCCAGTAGCACCTTAGAGATCAATTTTTGGTGTATATGCTTTCAAGGGTCAAAGCTCCCTTTGTCAGACACAAGTAGGAATGGAAATCCCTGGGTGCTTATATCCTGTTCTGATGGCGGGCTGGGGGTGTTCCAAAGAAAGGAGTCAGGATGCAGCAGTAGAATGCAAAATGCAATAAGGATGATTAGAGCAGAGGATAAATGCTTACAGAAAATTAGCATCTGTTGTGAGATAAGAATCCTCCATCCCTGTTCAGCCCTGGAGGGTCCATTGTTCTGAATTTGTCAATGAACTCAAGTTCAGCAGTCTCACATTGTAATCTCCACTTGAAGCTTCTCTGTCTGAGGTCAGCAATGGAATGTCCTGGAAGGTTAAAATGTGAAATTAACTCTTCTAATTAATAAGTCTATGAGAGGTTTTATTGTGCTTTACTGTATTTATGAATTGTACTTTTGAACTGTTTGTAAGCTGCCCTGAGCCCACCTCGGCAGGGAGGGCGGGATAGAAATCAAATAAATAAATAAATTCTACTGCACACAAACATCCTGAAATGCAAGACTGACACACCGATCTCCTTATTCAGCTCTTTTAAGATTAAAATTAGAAGCGGTTTTTAGTAATGCTAACCCTTCTGCAAAGTTGTTTGCTTTGCTCCTGTGTACTTCTATCTTAGTTAATTTATTGAGGGATGAAACATGATTTATATTAAAGCAAGTGTTTGTACAAAATGTTCTGTACTGCACAACATGCATTTATCCAGCTAAACAATCCTGATTGCCATATTTGTACATGTGTGATTACAGCACACTCAATCAAAGGTTTTATAACGACAAGTGTATTAAAAAGGCACATTGATGTTGAACATATTCACTGAGGCAGCATTGAGGGATGGGTCCAATTAAGAAGCTGGCACTGATGTGGCAAAGCCTAGTTCTTTCTCTGCTGCCATTTTTTAAGGTGGTGCAGGGATTTCTCCATCATAACCTGCCAAAAAGCCTTACAGAGCCCTCTGAATTGAATGAAGTGTTACTTTTTAAAAGCCAAGTCCAGGCCTATTTTTGGGCAGGAACGCACAGGAACGGAGTTCCGGCTGGCTTCCAAGTTGGCCACACTCAGCAAGCAGGAACTAATTAGCATAATAGGTCGCACCCAATAGCAGGAACTCATTAGGATTGGCTACATTAGGCGTGTGTGGCCTAACATGCAAAGGAGTTCCTGCTCCAAAAAAAGTCCTGGGTTTTGACAAGAAACAAGGTAAACAGAATAAGAAGCAAAAGGTGGATGTGGTTGGATGACCACACTTTGGTAACATGGGGGTGTGGCCTAATATGCTAATGAGCTGTGCTGTCATGGGTGTGGCCTAATATGATAATGAGTTCCTGCTGTTGGGTATGGCCTATTATGCTAATGAGTTCCTGCTGGGCTTTTTCTACAAAAAAAGCCCTGGCCAAGTCACACCCAGGGTTCCACTTGTACTCCCAACTGCCAGATGCCAGCTGTAGGGAACTAATTTCTCAAGCAGGGGCCTGATTCAGATCTGGATCCTCAGTGCACACCCTGCGCTGTTTTCCTGACTCAAAATGTCCCTGGAGGAAGTTATTTGCATCAAAGGAGCTTCACATGCACTACAGAAACTCTTCTTCGATTCGGATCATGTTCATCTATATACAAACAATCAGGGCTCTAGTCGGGGGGGAGCTCTCAGGTACGGAGCTCCGGAAGAGAACCTCTAGGGGGCGGGGCGGTCACGTGGTGAAGCCCCGCCCCCTTCTTTACCCCGCCCTCTGCTTCAATCCTCATTCTGTTTGGGAATGAGGATGAAGCAGGAGGGTAAGTAGCCGGGCCTTCTGACACACTTCCGGTGATGTCAGGGGGTGTGGCCTTCTGTCACTTCCGGTGATGTCAGGGGGCGTGGCATATGCAAATAAGTTATGCTAATGAGTTATGCTAATGAGCTCCGGCAGCTCTTTTTCTACAACAAGACCCCTGCAAACAATACACTGGGACACACCCCTCCCCCACAGCCCTGAACACCCCTTCTCTTGCCTGCCCTTCCTCTACCAAGCCATGTTGTAATGCTACAGTGCACTCAGCAGGGAGACAGAAAAGTCATTTAAAGGGTTCCTGGGGAAGGAGGATGCAAGGCAGCAAGCTGCCCCGTTGTATTTTGAAAACACTCCTCCCCCCATCCTTGCAGTAGTGACAGAGTATTCACATGGAAGCTCCCTCACAGTGAGTCCAAAGATTCCCCTTTAAACTAGAGAAAAATGCTTTTATCTTTTCTCTAAAGGTAAAGGTAAAGGTTCCCTTGCTCGAAAGCCAGTCGAATCCGACTCTAGGGTTGCGGTGCTCATCTCCGTTTCAAAGCCGAAGAGCCAGCGCTGTCCGAAGACGTTTCCGTGGTCATGTGGCCGGCATGACTAAACACCAAGGCGCACGGAACGCTGTTACCTTCCCACCGAAGTGGTCCCTATTTATCTACTTGCAATTTCTTGCTTTCGAACTGCTAGGTTGGCAGGAGCTGGAACTAGAGACAGGAGCTCACCCTGTCTTGCGGCACCCTGGGTCTTGAACCGCTGAACTACTGACCTTTCACAGCCTGCAGTTCAGCGTCTTAACCACTTGAGCCACCGCAGCTCGAGAAAGTCCTAAACATGCCACGTCATGTGGACATTCCCTTTTAACCCAAGAGCCTCCCTCTGTCCGTGAAGGGGGGAGGAAATCACCATGTGGAAACAACTGGGGTACTCTTTCTCCTAAATTACATGGCCTTAATCTCCCTGCTTAGAAGGATAAGATTCGGTCCACAATATGCAGCTACCCATGCAGCAAGACTCCACAGTATCAACACAGACCATTTTGGAATCCTTTTCTAGCAATTGTACTAGGTCTTTGCCAATAGATTATCTAGTGCTATGAGAAGGGCCAAGAAGCTTGGCACACCACTGCAAGAAGTAAGACTGACGCTGACATCAATTGTTTTGAGCTTGGTAGTGAAGGAAGCATGGGGAGACACTTCGTAGCCTCTGAGCTATACACTAAATGCTGCAGTCTAAAAGCAAACTGAACAGAATTAAGGGGGAAACTTGAGTTGTTAGTGGTATGTAATGAGGCTATATAAACATGTCCTTAGGAAATGGGAACAGTGTATTTGGGCAGGGAAGGTGGTAGTTAAGTTTCTTCAGGATAAATTATTTGAGCCACATCCCGATCATTTGATAACCCTTTTGCTTTTGTTTTTACAGAGTGGACTTGGATCTCATGTTGATCAAGTCATATGAGCCAATTTTACAACATGGGAAAGTATCTTTGGTGTCTAGATGTAATCAGCAGGTCGATTATTGCTGACTGGGTATTTCAGATATCAGTATTTGGTTCATTTCATACAATGTTTTAATGGTTGGATCACTATGGTTTTATTTATAGAGTTCCTAGTCAAGGTAACTGAATGCAAATGACTGAGGAAATGCTCCCAGGTATAAGTTCTATTGGCTGCTTGAGGGATGCAGAGTTGCCTATACAGCAAGTGTTGTATGTATCCTTGTGGGCTAGGAGAAGCCCTACATTCTAGTCACTGAGGTCTGTTTTTTGCCTCTAGTTAGAAGACTGAAATAATCCTTACCTTATGTCATTTACAGATATATTTTTTCAAAATGAAAACGTGTAACTCGGTGTGTTGCTCCAGGATAAACACTAGTGACAGATGCATCTACTGTAATTAAACAGCGAGCACAAAAACGGCAATGGAATGACAGCACTCTGCTACACACACACACACAAAATCTATATCCATGCAATTCCACCTTAAAGCCTCCCAAATTTGTATCTGGTGAAGTGAGCTTTGGCTCACGAAAGCTTATACCCTGAAAAATTGTGTTGGCCTCTACAGTGCTACTGGACTTGAATTTTGTTCCGCTACTACTAAACACTGACATGGCTACCCTCCTGAAACTACTATCTATGTACATGTTATCCATAATACCACCTCAAATAAACACTCTGTGTGTGCATGTGTGTGTGTGTACAGGGAGGGGCCGTGACTCAGTGACAGAGCATCTGCTAGGCGTACAGAAGGTCCCAGGTTCAATCCCCAGCATCTCTAGTTAAAAGGACCAGGTAGGAGGTGATGTAAAAGACCTCAGTCTGAGACCTTGGAGAGCCCCTATCAGTCTGAGTAGACAATACTGACTTTGATGGACCAAGGGTCTGATTCAGTATAAGGCAGTTTCATGTGTTCATGTGCATTGCCACATTCCAGCACTTTATATGGACAGAGGGAGTTAAACAGATTAACGGAGGATAGGCCTGCCAATGGTTGCTAGCTACAGTGAGTAAATGGAACTTCCATATTCATAGGCAGTAAACCTCTAAAACCCAGTGCTAAGAGCCAACATCAGGAAAGGGCCACTGGTTGGTCAATGTGAAATGGGACACTGAACTAGATGGACCACTGGTCTAATCCAGCAGGATTCTTCTATGTCTTTAAAAAGAAGAAATGTTGAAAAGTTAATTAAATTTTTTAAAAAGAAAAAAAAGAAATGTTACTAGCAGATGTGGCGGTAGAAAGTCACAGCTAATTTATGGCAACCCTGTAGAATTTAAGGCAACAGAGATTCAGAGGTGCTTTGCCATTGCCTGCCTCTGTTTTGCAACCCTGAGCTTCCTTGGTGGTCTCCCATCCAAATACTAACCAGGGCCAATAGCCTCCAAGATCTTACAAAACTGAATTAGCCTGGACCATTCAGGTCAGGACTATTAGCAGAAAGAGAGATAGAAAAATAGGCCTTTTGGGAAATGTCCTTTTCCATTTCAGCCACTCCACAAATGGTCCTCTTGGTTTCTAAGATGGACATTATACCATTATGGTATAAAAAACCAAAACAACACCCTTGCTCTTGTGGCTTGGGCTGCAGAAATCAATAGGTAAAGCTTTTCACAGTATTGAGATAAGCCTTCTCACCTGATAATGTCTGCACATCAACATTGCTGTGAAAGGTACAGCAGCAGAGGAGGATGGTAAAAATGAAGCAAAGCTATTTTGGGGTTGCCAGGTTTTTTTACTGGAAAGTTTTCTAACACCCTTAAAACCTGCATAGGAGGGAAGGTGGCATAGTATAGCTCCATCTTACAAGATAAGCAGGGTCAGTACCACCAAGGAAGGCCCTGCAGAGAAAGGCAATAGCAAACAACTTCTGCTTCTCACTTGCCCTGAAAGACCTTTGTGGGGTCACCATAAGTCAGTTGCGACTTGATGGCATGGACATACATATGTAAAAGCTGCACAACACAGAGAAATCCAACACTTGAACATTTTTCCATCATAGAGATGCAAATATGGCAAATTTCAACTGCTCAGCTTATGACGGTTGAACATCTGTTAAAGGCACATCTGCATTATGAACAAGTCACAGATAGCATTCTATATTTGGTACTCTGAAGCTGCAGCCTTTGAGAAAGAAGATGTTTGGACGGCTTTTAGGGAACATGTGAAACAGAAGTCTTGATTGTTGCTTTTATTATCTATGATATAATTTGTCTTGAAGTTACACTGTGTACTGAGGCCTTATTAAAAATTGCAACATCCTCAAAGCCAAAGTCCTTTGCACTTATGTAATTTGCAAAGGCTGCCAGGTTTGCTTCTGTTTATTTCAGTTGCTATTATTACCAGAGTTCCTTTCCTTAGCACTTGTCCTAGATTTCATTTTAAATTCTGAACCACAACAGGAGCTGGACACAGTAGAACCAGGCAGAGGATCACGGATTAGACTAATCACTAAAGACAGTAACAGTCCAGACCCTTCCAGTTCAGCCTACATTATTACCATTTTCCTCATCACAATCGCCACCCAGCAAAGGAGGACTTTTAAAAAACACTCACAACTGACACGACGTTATACTATTGTAATACTTTTAACAGTCTCTCTGTCAGGTTCTCCAAAATCCCAGCTTTCATTTTTTAACTCCTTTCTCTGTGAAGATATGCCTTTCCCTTCATATCTCTACAATGAGAGAGGCTAGAGACTTGCGTAGTAAAAAAAATGAAAGCTGAGAATTCAGAGAAACTGACAGAGAGATTGTTAAAAGTTTTACAACATTACAATGGTATGTAAGTTGCTGCTTTAAAACAAAAACAAAGCTCAGTGGCAGATGGGGAAATGGCTCCTCTTAAGGACTGTGAGGGGTAATGTGAGAAACTTGCAAGTGGAAGCCCTGTTACTGCTGCAAAAGGGAGAAACTAACCAAGTCTGTCCCCGTCTGGAAAACACCTTTCTTTCATCACCAAATGGAGCACCCATTCTCCAAGAAACAGGAGAGGCATTTGTTCCATCCCCCTTCATTTACTTTCACTAGAACCACCTACATGCTCTTTGTGGGGACCTTTACTGTGATTAGTAACCACCGGAACATTGAGATTAGTTGGTCATAGTTTATTGTGAGATTTGAAAAGCCTTATAAATAAGGTTTAGAGAGAGTGAGAAAATTGTGAAAGCTTTAAAGACAACACCATTGACAAAACAGTTCCAACACCAATGGCTAAAAGAATATTGACTTTGTGAAACAACCCTCCACCCCCCTCTTGCTTCAGAGTACCTGAAAGGCAGTGGGAAAGGCTGCATGTACATGAGGAGGCTTGTCCGTCTTGTCCACTCCCTCCCTGCAGTACAGGGTTAGCATGTCACCACTCAAACTCTGCCCTTTCATTCACTGACCGCAGCTTGAGGTGCAGATAGAGGCTACACAGCCATGCATGTGAACTGTTTCACACATCCTCCTCCCCGGTCAGCTGACTGACTGTAGCCCAGTCAGGAGTTTCAGGTCTATGCTATAGTAAACCAGGTTTCATTCCCCACTCCTCCACAGGAAGCCTGCTGGGTGACCCTGGGCCAGTCACAGTTCTCTTAGAACTCTTTCAGCCCCACCTACCTCACAAGCTGCCTGTCGTGGGGAGAGGAAGAGAAAGGCGATTGTAAGCCACTTTAAGATTTTTAGGGTAGAGAAAAGCAGGTATACAAAGCCAACTCTTTTATATGTAGACAAGCGGCCAGGCACCCTGGGTGAGATCCGTAGAAGGAAAAAGATCTTTATTTACTGAAAAAAACAGTCTTGATTCACTAGAGCACAAGAGCACTGGAAACACTATATCAAAACACAACAGACTGTTAACAGAACTAAGGCCCCGTTCACACGGAGCATTTGCCACGCTAAAGATATGGATGATAGGTGGATTTTCCGGGCGCGATCACACCGCAACATCTGGGAAGCGCAGTGCTCCCGTGGCTAACCCGTGGCTTCCCACCAAAGATGAGGAGTAAAAAACTAATACTTACGATGTACTGGTTTCCGGAAAACGCGGGGCAAGGGCAGGCATCTGATCGCGTTTCCGCTGGATCCTGTGGCATCTGGCACCTGCCCATGTCTCCTTGCAAACTGGATTTTTTTTAAAGTCCCCACAGGATGCGCACAAATGATCATGCACATGCGCAAACTTCGGTGAGACAAACCAAAAACCCCGTTTGCCACAGAAGCGGCGCGGCGCGATTGCCGGTGTGAACGCGCCATGCTGCTTCTTTGCCACGCTGCAGACTAGCCGTCTGATCGGCACCAAACGCCTAACCACGGGACCTCGACAGGATGTCTGATCGGGCTGCCACGCGTTACTTTGTTCCGGGGCAAACAGCCCCCCCCCCCCCCCCCCGCATTTTCCGTGTAACCAGGGCCTAAGATAAAAAACAAAAATATGAGACTAAGTTATACAAGTCACTGATATTACCCTGGCATTCCCTCCCATGAAATGGACATAAACCGGCTGAAACTCTGAAACAGAGGCTGATTGAGGCAGGTTTCACTCCATTTCCCCTGCCCGTTCTCAGATTCTTGGACTGCACACCTTCTGACTGTGTGTGACCTTTTAACTCTTCTTCTCCAAGTTGGGATGGTTTCACCTTGGTTTCTCCTGAAACTGGATTTGAGTCTCCAATCATATCAAGGTACACATCCTCAAAAGTTTATGGCCCAGCTCAGGATATCCAAATAGCTGTCTATATTGCACCTTTTTGGCAGGTGGGCAAATGGTCATCTCCATGCTGTCTATTTGTCTTCATAAAGGGAAACTCATCTCCTCTCAGCCTGTAATCCAGGGAGTTTATTGATTCATTCCTGGGAAATAAAGTTTTATCTGAGATAAGGGCCTCTCTGAGTGTTAAGCAAGGTATTCTGTATTCCTCCATCATCACACACCTTGCCACAGAATTCTCTTAGGTATCCAACCCCCCACTACAACAGCTGTCCAGATTACTTCCAACCTGCCATCCATCATTACCCCAACATGACAGCCTTCTGCAGGCTTCCTTGGTGATTTCTGCTCACACTTAAACATAACAGAGGTCCTTCTGAAGCTGTGACTGTCGAAAAGCATTTACCTATGTAGACTGTAGAACAAAGATTGAGTCCAGTGGCATCTTTAAGGCCAACAAAGTTTAATTCCGGGTATAAGCTTCCGTGTGCATGCCGGTGGACTCAAACTTTGTTCTGTTGTTTCAAACCAACACAGCTACCCACCTGAATCTATGTAGATTGTGCAGTCTATGCAGTCAGTGTTTGAAAGCCCCACATGTCAGCTAACATACATATGGCATCTGCATACCAACTTGGTGTCTGACTGAGACCTTTCTACAGTCATCAGAAGGAGCCAATGATTCCAGTGGCCATTTAGTACTGTTTATTACATCCCTGAGCCATAGGCTGCTGATGTGTAATGGCTGTATGCATTTGGATTAGTTTGTGAGTTACCCATTTGGAGTCCCTCCATAGAAAGTGCTTCATAGGCCACAGATGCATTTAAATCAGACAGACTCTTATGCTGGGTAAAGATTAGTGAATGGCAGATTCTGTCCAACACAGAGCTAGGGAACAATTATTATGGGTAATTCAAACAGAATATAACATTTTCTGAGAGCCAGTTTGGTATAGTGGTTAGGAGAGCAGACTCTCATCTGGGAGAACTGGGTTTGATTCCCCACTCTTCCACATGCAGCTGCTGGTGTGACTTCCGGTCAGTCATAAGTTCTTTCAGAGCTGTTCTCTCAGGAGCAGTCCTTGAGAGAGCTCTCTCAGCCACACCTACCTCGCCAGTTTGGTGTAGTGGTTAAGTGCATGGACTCTAATCTGGGAGAACCGTGTTTGATTCCTCACTCCTCCACTTGCACCTGGCTGGATGACCTTGGGCAAGCCGTAGTTCTGATAAGAGCTGTTCTTGAAAAAAGAGCAGTTTCTGTCAAGAGCTCTCTGAGCCCCACCTACCCCACAGGGTGTCTGTTGTGGGGAGGGGAAGGGAAAGGAGTTTGTAAGCCGCTCTGAGACACCTTTGGGTAGTGAAGGGCGGGGTATAAATCCAATCTCTTCTTCTTCTTCTCACAGGCAATGCTCCCTCTAAGCTGTGGAGTCTTGTGGGCAAAAATTCTGCTTTGTGAGCTACTGGCATTAAAGTTGTGAGTGAGCGATTTGGATACTGCATAAATTAGTCTGTTGTGGATCCATCCTTCCTGAGCGAAGACAAAAATGTGTGAGCCAGAGGCTAAAAAACTGTGAGCTAGCTCACACTAACTCATCTTAGAGGGAACACTGCTCACAGGGTGTCTGTTATGGGGAGAGGAAGGGAAAGAAGATTGTAAACTGGTCTGAGACTCACTGAGACTCCTTCGGGTAGTGAAGGGTGGGTATAAATCAAATCTCTTTTTCTTCTTCTTCTACTACAACAAATTGTGTGCATTGAACAGTGCTTCCAAATAAATTAGACTTTCCCATCTTGATCATAATTCAATGGTCTTCAGTCTTTCCAGATGTAGCACCCACCTTTACCCCCCAGGCTGCAACATAGGATTCAGGGAGTTGCAAGCATGTGGTAAGGCAGTCACAGGACATCAGCCATGTAACAAGGCAGAGCCCATCTGAACCTGCTTGAGCTACAAAGGACTTCTCTCCACTGCTTAGTTACATTGCCCTGCTGTGTGCATGTGTGCAAAGAGAAGCAGGAGGCATTTGCTTACTATGTAAGCACACTAGTAGTGCTTCCTTCCAAAAAAATCAACAAAACAGTGGCAGCTCTACAGGGGGTTTTTTTGATGCAGTGGGTGAGGTTTCCTGACTCTCCTGAAGGTCCTGGCCCCTGTGTTGAAGACAAAAGTCAAAGCTATCCTTCTTAAAGGGGCCACTCACATGATTTCTGGCTAAGCATGAATATGTTCCACAGGAGTGGGGAAGGGGTAATTATTTTGCACTGTTTGTATAAAAAAGGGACCTCCCAAACATATCAATGAAATGCTCTTGAACAGAACAGAAAACTTTGATAGGTGGCTGGAATTTTGTTCTTTAAAGCTGTAATGTAATGCATGCTCACTTAAATAAAAAAAAATGTATCAAAGCACCTAGTAAAAACCCTATTAGATCAGGTTCAAAGGTCCATTTGGTGCAGCATCTTGTTTCCCAGGGCAGCCAGATAAATGACTCCAAAAAGCCCATAAGCAAGGCATGAAAACAACTGGATCCAACTGATATTTAAAAGGCCACTGCTCCTGAACATGGACTTTCCCTTTAGCCATCTTGGATAATTGCCAACGAGTCCTTTCAGGAATTTATCTAATCCCCTTTGGAAGGCATCTAAGATAATGGTCACCCTAAGGCCAGATCTGGGTTGGAAAATACCTGGAGGCTTTGGGGGTGGACCCAGGAGAGGGCGGGGTTTGGGGAGGGGCCTCAGCATGGTACAGTGCCATAGAGTCCACCCTCCAAAGCAGCCATTTTCTCCAGGGCAGCTGATTTCTGTTAGCTGGAGATCAGTTGTTGTAAAAGCGAGAGTTCTCCAGGCCCCACCTGGAGGCTGGCAGGCAGCCCTACTGGGCTGCCACTCCCCAAATCTGTGTCTCAGATTCTATTTTTATCCTCTTCTCTCCCCCCCACCCCACCCTTAGGTGGTGGACAACGGCTTGCAGTTGCTTTTTAAAACGAGAAGACCTAGCAGCGGCGGCAGCAGCTTTGGCCAGGCCAGGCTTTGGCGTGCTCTGTGGGCAGAGGCAGAAGCGGATCTCTGCACGTGCTGAAACGCCCCGTCCGTACCTCCCAGGGTGGGCGCCTGGTCTGATCCCATTCAAAGCCCTAGCACAGGTTCTCTCTGGGATACTTCCGAGCGAAGCGCAGACAGCGACGGCGACGTTATCCGGACAGGCACCCGGAGGGCGGCAGGCTCTCCTTTCGCGGGACTCCGGGGCGGTGCTTGGGCTCGGCGAAGGCGGCGCTGGGAGGAGCCAGAGGCCGCGGTAGCGCCCGGCGCGGGAGTACCGGAGCGCCACGAAGGGAGGTCAACTTGCAGGCAGCCGGGCGTCTTGACTCGCGGGGAGCCCTGGTGGCGTGCGGGGGCTGGCGTGGCGCTCACCCGATGCTTGGCCGAGGAGCGCGCGGGAAAAAGCTACAGGTGGGGACGCCCCCCCCCCCCCAGGCCCCCCCGGGGGGACCCCCCCAAAAACTTGGGCCGGGGGGGGGCGGTGAGGTGAGGAACGAGCGGGGTCTTTATGAGCGGGAAGGAGTGGCGGTTGGGGGGGGGGGGGAGTGTTGGAGTTCGCTGGTCTCGGCGCAGCCCTGGACGGTTTCCCCGCCTCCTGGGGGAAGTTTGAGTTCGACTGAACGAGTGAGGGTTACCTGGCGGAGGAGCGCGTGCCACTTTCCCCAGCTCCTTTCTCCGCCTCAGGGAAGGGGGAGTCGGGATGGGCATTCCTTTCATAGCCCTCGCCTCGCCCTCAGAAAAAAACCCCGGGGGGGGGGGGGGAAGCTGAATGACTACAGTGAAAGGCGATGGTGGGAATGCTAATAAGGCGGACAATGAGAGAGAGTTGCCCAGCTATTGGCTGTGCATGTGGAGATACGTGGGAATCGCCGGAGAGCCCAGGGGGAAGGAGGGGTTCAGCCAAGAAAAAGGAAGGAAACTAATCCTCCTCACCCTCGAAGGGGTTTAGCAGATAGCAGTAATGATAATAAAACCCTAACTATCAGGCAGGCTGTCACAGTCCAACGAAAGCATATCAGATCGTTTAAAAACCCCATCCTCCAGGGCTTTATCGTCTGTATGAGGATGGCCTCTGGAAGAGGAGCCCTGTCAGGCTGGGGAAACAACACAATCCAGTGGCTTCTTAAAGGCTAACATGTTTTATCGGATGTTTACTGGGTGGCTGGTGAAGTAGATTCTTGTCTCTCAACGCTGGTGCCATCGTAAATGTGTGTATGGTAAAAGTGCAAATAGATGCTGCTGTGTTATCCAGATCAGGGCTCTTTATGATGTGAACCTAAGTCCGGAATCTAAGGAAATGCGTGCCTTAAGTTCAGTGCTCTTCTGGGGACTTTGACTTGTGGTTCTTGGAAGAGCAGCCTTATGCCAAGTGACTTGTGGTTCTTGGAAGAGCAGCCTTATGCCAAGTGTGGCAGATGGTGTTTAAAAGGAGAATTTGGAAAGTAATTTGTGATAGGGCACGGAGGTCTGTGTTCAAAGAAAAACAAACAAACAATGCAGGAAAGCCCTTGGCTGCACTTGACTAAAGTGGTTCCTTGGGTTACAGCCAGTGTTCCCTCTAAGCTGAGTTAGTCTGAGCCAGCTCCCAGTTTTTTAGCCTCCGGCTCACACATTTTTGTCTCAGCTCAGGAAGGATGGCTCCAGAGCAAACTAATTTATGTAGTAGCCAAACCGCTCGCTCACAACTTTAATGCCAGTAGCTGACAAAGTAGATTTTTTGCTCATGAGACTCTACAGCTTAGAGGGAACATTGGTTACAGCCCTAATTTTTAAGCAGCAGCTTCATTCCCAGAACAAGATCATTCATTCACACTTTGCCTTTGCTGGAAACTGTAGGGTGCACCTGGAAATATACTAAAAATATGCCTTGATGGCACGGGTGCTGAGTGTCACCATATGTCAAAGTCCAGATTTTTCATCATGAACGAAAGAGCACAGAAACAGTAGGAAATATATGTACGGTGAAAGAATTGCAACAGATTGCAGTTGCTTGTAAGTAGGCTCCCTGAGCTCAGTATTGAAACACCCTTTCTAGGTGTTGTGTTACCATTAGATAATACAAAAAATTCTTCACTTGCCCGACTGATGAAAAGTTTTGTGTGACATGGCACAGGCTCATTCACTGACAGAAGTTGATGCAATTGGGGGAAAAACAACACCCTACCTGTTTAGTTTCTCTTTTTCTGATGCAGCCATGGCAGCAGCCATGTACTTTGACCTATTCTTGGCAAGTATTTCCTTCTGTTATTTAGTAGTCCCTGAAATATGTTGCTCTTTATGGCAGATGTCTGTGGAACAAGAAATGGCCTACCATCAGTACATTAAAACTAAGTAAACAAAACAACAACAAAACGATCCTTTAAAAAAACCTTTCAAGTTCTTTGCTGTCATTGTACAGGCAGTCTTTGAATTATATTGTTTTTGTGGGGATAGATGGAATCTTTCTGTAAGTAATAGAACAAAATAGGAGCTGTGGTGGCTCAAGTGGTTAAGATGCTGAACTGCAGACTGTGGAAGGTTGGTAGTTCAGCAGTTCGAGACCAGAGTGTGCCGCATGACGGAGTGAGCTCCCGTCTCTAGTTCCAGCTCCTGCCAACCTAGCAGTTCGAAAGCAAAAAATTGCTAGTAGATAAATAGGTACCACTTCGGTGGGAAGGTAACAGCGTTCCGTGCGCCTTGGTGTTTAGTCATGCCGGCCACATGACAATGGAAACGTCTTCGGACAGCGCTGGCTCTTTGGCTTTGAAACAGAGATGAGCACTGCAACCCTAGAGTTGGACTCGACTGGCTTTTGAGCAAGGGAACCTTTACCTTTACTAATAGAACAAAGTTAGAGTTCAGTGGCACCTTTAAGACCAACAAAGTTTTATTCAAGATGTGAGCTTTTGTGCACATGCATACTTCGACAGATGATGAAATGGAATTACATATTATAGTTGTATATAGTGAGAATATTTTTTTAAGCAGATCAAAAGAATGACAAGCTGGTTTCTGGTTATAATCTGTTTCGGTTCAAGGGGGGGGGGACAACATAGGTAATAAATATGCTAGAACTGGAGATTGATGTGTCCTAATTTTTGAGAATCCTATCCTTGATCTTTCTGTAAGTAAATTTTAGATTTTCAGATTGTGAGTTGCTTCTGAATGATTAATTATTTTTTTTTAATTCTCTTGTCTTCTTGTTAAGAAGGACAGATCACATTCCTGTCTCAATGTTGGGTTGACCCTAGGACTTGATTATGGATGGCCAAAATGAAGTGGACATTTCGAACAATAATGTTACACCGTTGTGGCGAAGGAGGACAGCCCACCACGTCAATTTGCATGCAAAAAGCAAACCCAGGCCCCAGTCCTATCAGAGCTCCACTGGGGTCCTCTTCACGGATTTCCCTGTGGAAGACAGGGACATGTTCACTTTAACTCAGCCTGCTGAAACAATAATTACTTCACCGGACAAGAAAGCTGCTGAGAAGATTCCTTTGCATTTCAGCTGCAGCCTCAGTTCAGTACCAAATGGGAAGGTTCAACTTCCAGAGAGCAACTGTATGTCCCCTGGGCTTTCTGACAGGACGTCTCAAGTCCTGAAAATGGTTTCAAATAATTCTATAAATTGTACAGCTAATGGTTCTATTTCAGCAGGCAGCAAACTGGTTCATCCAGCAAGGGTTTCCGATCAATCATCACGTAGCCCCGAGAAGGAGCAAATTGTTTTCACATCGAGGCTTGGATTTTCTCCCACAGGAAATGTGCATTCACCAAACAACAACAAAAGCACTGCCGCAGCATTTCAACCAAGTCAGCCCTCTAAAACGTCAGAGAAGGCACCTGTTTGCTTGTCTCCTTCCGAACAGCAGCTTCTACCTCTTCAAGGACTGACATCGAATGAGAATGAGCTCACAGAAGCACAGCCTGTGGTTTTGAGTACAAATAGTCCTGCTGCATTAAAAATGGGGAAGCAACAGATCATCCCTAAGAGCTTGGCTTCTGAAATAAAAGTAACCAACAAACACAGTAGCCAAAATGGGGAGCCAAACAGGAGGGCTCTTAAAGTTCGCAGCATGGTGGAGACTGTTAATGCACCTTTGGTAGCTGGTAAAGATGAAGAAGGTGATGTGGATAGCCCAGGGATGCTGAGACGTGGTTTGAGGTCTACTTCATATCGGCGAGCTGTTGTGAGTGGGGTTGAGTTTGACAGTACAGTCAACTTTAAGAAGAAGAACAGAATGTCCCAGCCAGTGCTGAAAGCAGTGGTTGAAGACAAGGAAAAATCTTCTAGTTTAGGAAGAATAAAGGTAAGTAGACAGACAATATTTGATTTTTCATCAACATAATCACTGTTTTTCTGAATTATATAGTACAGTCTTGTGAGATGGACTTGCTCAAAGCCATCCTACGAGCTAAGCTACCTGCCAAAATAGTGATTCATACTTTAAGTGTGCATTTATTTATTTATTTATTTATTTTGGGATTTGTACCCCGCCCTATACGGTAGCTCAGGGCGGCTGATGTGTCTGATGTTGTGAATACTGTCAAGTGAGAAAGAAAGATGCACATCTGAAAGCACATAATAGACACACAGGGCAAAGACAAGGTTTGTACACGTGCTCTTTATACAGAAGTACCATTTTCTGTCTGGGTGTGCGCACCTATACTCTGGAAGAAGATGATAAAAGAGCTAGAACTCCTTTCCCCATTCATGCCATCTACCTCACCTGCACTGGCTCATACATGATGATGGAGGAAATTCAGTTCAGCCAGGAAATGATGGAAGAGGGTAGGAGTCAGAGGTGACTTGATCTGCCCAGGGCACTTTCACTCTTCCTTTGAGAATGGGATATGTTTGTGAAAATGTAAGAGGAGAGAAGTTGGTGACTCTGGAATTGGAGTAGAGTAGAAAGAAATATCCTCTACAGGAGAGTATCTGAGGGCTGTCATCTCCTAATTTGCAGCAATGGCAGCTACTTGGGAATGGACTGAGTAGAACTTTCTCTTATCACCTCTTTGGAAATAGTTTGATTTTTGTAAACTTTTTCCTTGGATTACAGTCTAAACGTAGATATGTTAAGACATCAGTTTCTTGGCCATTGAGGTTCACTGTCATTTGATTTTTGAACAACTTATTTTTTTAAAGGATGGCTTTTACGTTCCTTTTCCTTTTACTGTGGCTGCGGTCACACGGAACATTAGCCACGCAAGAGAGACGGAAGACAGGCGGAGTTTCCAGGCGCGATCTCACTGGCACATCTGGGAAGCGTAGCACTTCCGTGGCACAACCAAGGCTTCCTGCCGAAAACATGCAGCAAAAAACTAGTACCTCGAAGGTACTAGTTTCCAGAAACCGTGGGGCAAGGGCGGGCATCTGATCGTGTTTCTGGTGGCATCCGGCGCCCGCCCATGTCCCCTTGCGAAAAAGTTTTTTTTTCTCCCAAGACACTGTGGATGCACACATGCACCCAACGGAGCATGCACATTCATCGTGTACACAAAAAAAGAAAACCAGTTTGCCGCACCGCGCACTTCTTCGTTGCGCGCAGGCGTGTCCTGTGATCAGCACCTCTCCCTACCCACAGAACCTCCACGGTACCTCCACAGAACCTCCACAGGAGGTCTGATCGCTTAACCGCGCGTTAGTTTGCCCCGGGGCAAACAGCCACGCTCCCCCCCCCCCGCAGTTTCCTGCCCATGTGACTGGAGCCTGTGTCTGCTATTCTGCTATTTAGATTGTGAAACTGGTAGGAAGTCCTGTTCAAAGCACTGTGAGTTCTCCCCCCGCTCTTAATATTATATCTGTAATATCACAATACCTATAGCTTCTTCAACATTCATTTTCAAAGACTCAGTGATATGCATCTCTTCTTATGCAGTCACCACACAAACATCAATGTGCATGGTACCCATGGCTTCCATATAAAATGAAAATTGGCCCAGGTGGGGATTTGGACTAAGTTTTCTCACATATAGATAGGCCTAGTGTTGTTTTCACCAGAGCACACCAGCTCTTTGTGTTGTTGTCAATTTCTATATAGCCCTTTCCAAAAACATTATTTGCTTTGTATGTTGTGCAATTTTATCTTGGTATCTTTGTGCTTATGCGCTGAACTGGAATTGGAAAATTTGAAAAACACAGGAGGCTTTCTTCCTGTACTGGGTAGAAAGATTCCCACTGCACATTTTGCACAACCATTGTGGATCTCGGAATATAGATTGGCCAGGACTGGCGGGGATGGATATCTTAATTGGGGAGAGGAGAAGTACAGGGCTGGAATATCTCTGTCCCTTCAAAACCACTAATTAAGGCAAGCCTCCCGAATGATGAATAAGAAACTAATGATAGTTCTTTACCTGTTGCTGTATGCCTTTGGGTTGTCAGGTTTATTAGCTGCATTCAGTTTGCTACAATTCCTTTTGTATGTGAACAAAAAGGAAACTGGCATATCCCAAAGGATTTTCCACACCACAAAATAAATGAAGTGGTGCACAGGTGGGTTACCATAAGTCAGCTGTGACTTGACAGGACCCCACTAAGGTAGTAGTTACTCCCAAGTAAATGTTGTTAGATTGGCATCTTTAATAAAGCTGAAAAGTATGCAGACGGAGAGTGATTTCAGCTAAGCATACCTTTATTTGGTTCAGGACAAAGACAACTGACCAGCTCGCAGGCCGGTTTATATGCGTTCAGAAAACCCGCCACCAGGGGTCTTGTTGTAGAAAAAGAGCTGCCGGAGCTCATTAGCATACCTCATTAGCATAACTTATTTGCATATGCCACACCCCCTGACATCACCGGAAGTGACAGAAGGCCACACCCCCTGACCTCACCGGAAGTGTGTCAGAAGGCCCGGCTACTTACCCTCCTGCTTCATCCTCATTCCCAAACGGAATGAGGATCGAAGCAGAGGGCGGGGTAAAGAAGGGGGCGGGGCTTCACCACGTGACCGCCCCGCCCCCTAGAGGTTCTCTTCCGGAGCTCCGTCCCTGAGAGCTCCCCCCCGACTAGAGCCCTGCCCGCCACCAAGTACCCATAAACACACCCCCTACTCCTAATAGGCTATTTACAGTAACCGGGTGACCATTGGTCTCCCGGCTGGAAAGCTAGCCCTTTGATTGGGCCAGCTAGGATCCTTCGGATCCTTTGTCTTTCGACTCAAGCTACAGACGGTTTGTGCCTGGCCAGCCCGGGCAAGTCCGGGCATGTCAGGCTGAATACATTACAAAAGCAGTCAAGATCATCTAGATAGAAGAGGCTACAAAAGAAAGCTCAAAACAGCCTGGCAATTTTGATAAGAACATAAGATAAGCCAGTATTGGATCAGGCCAATGGCCCATCTAGTCCAACACTCTGTCACAGAGTGGCCAGAAATGCCAAAAATATAGAAGCCCTCCCACTGTTGCTCCCCCCCCCAGCACCAAGAATACAGAGCATCCCTTGCCCCAGACTGAGAGTTCCTATCTATACCATGTGTCCAATAGCCACTGATGGACCTCTGCTCCATATGTTTATGCAATTCCCTCTTGAAGCCATCCATGCTTGTAGTCACTACCACTTCCTGAGGCAGTGAATTCCAAGTGTTAATCATTCTTTGGGTGAAGAAGTACCTCCTTTTATCTGTTCTAATCCGACTGCTCAGCAATTTCATTGAGCGCCCACGAGTTCCTGTATTGTGAGAAGTAGTTTTGGTACATTTCAGGACCCGAATGTTTTTAATCATGGTGGATTAAAAGCACTTCAGGGTGTCTTGAAATTGCATGTTCCATTGCTTTAGCCATGTTGATCTGTTCTGACAACCAGAAGGATTCTTGTTGCACCTGTAAAAGACTAAGACGGGCTGCCAAACTCCAGTACGTGTGTCAAACAGCATGTGCCAGGCCCTTTAGCCCAGCACACAATGCCAGCTCTCCCTAAAGGACTGGAACAAGCCCCTGATGTTCTGGCAGTACTGCTGTTGTCTCTTGTTGCTCTCTTTTAATGTCTGGCCAACCTTCATCTCATTCACCCTACTCCTCCCCCCTTTTGCTTGCTAACACACCAACCTCAAAGCTTTCATAGGCTACAACCCACTTCAACAAACTGTATGGTTAAAAGACTGAACATATTAGCTGTTGCAGCTTCCGAAGACATGTAGCAAAATAGGCTGTCATGCGATTTTTTTCTCCTCATGATAATACTATTCAACATTTGTTTGTTCTATACGTAGAGTAAGCCCATATCAGTAAAATGTTGTGTGTAAATGGCCCAGATTCAACAGTTTAGAAGCTGCTGCTCCATATTAAGCTCTACACAGGAAACAGAAGACAAGCCTGGTTTGTTTCTTATGTGAATGCTCTGAGCTCTAAATATGATTCCAGACTAATGAAATCACTGCATGTTACTAAACTGTATCAAAATGAACTGAGTGTTCTCCCCCCCCCCCCATCCCTCTTTTGGAAGAATTTATTCATAAATAAAATGTACCATGTGATCTAATCTGATGGGCATGTGCAATTCCTCCATTTGCAAAGCTGCTCCATTAATTTCAATAAAGGAAGCAGGTTGACGTGTGCATTCTTTCAGAGGGGTCTGGAAGGCTCCAACCAGGTCAGAATATTTCTAGAGTTGGAGCTCCACTGGGGGCAGCTGCCAGTTTGATCTGCTTGTTATCCAATGTTTATTAAGATTTGAGTCTTAGATTATGAAATATAGTTTTCTTGAAGATGTCACTTTGTGCGCATTCTTATTTTGACCATTGCCCTCTTCTTTTTTTCTTGCCTTGTAATATAATTGCAGAAGAAAATGCTGAAAGGACAAGGGACGTTTGATGGCGAAGGTAAGAACTAGCTTTTGGATTGTGTGGTGTGATACCTCAAAAAAAAAGATGCAGAAGAAAACAAAAGCAAATAAGTTGTACAGTACAAGCAAACGTTTGCACCAACAGAGCCAAATAAGTTGTGTTGTTGCAAAAAAAAACTTCTTTCAGTTCAGACTTATAGGGGCAGGGCTGAAGAAATCAATCATGAGGTTACCAGGTTATGATTACTGTGTCAGATTTCTCAAAGTATATGCATTTTTGGATATGCCAGACTGCACTGTGTGTTGCTCTAGTCTGTTCTGTCATTTCTCTTTTATCAAGCTGTACTGTTGCTCCTTTATCTCTGCTGCAAACTTGGTTGGAGAGGATCTCCTCTGCTTTGACTTTCACTTCTCTGTGTATCCTCAAGGCTGTCTTGGAGATCCAGTTGTCATTACCATTATTTCTCTTCCTTTCATACTTCTTTGTTTTTTATTCCCTAGGAAGATACTTAATTTTTGTTTGCTTTATCAGGCAAATTAGCACTTTGCTTTTTTCTCTCTCTCCACATACAAGTCCTGCTTTCCCTCCTTTTTTTACTATTATATTTGCTGCTTCCGTCAAAACTTTGGCTAGCATTCTTTGACTTCTTTGCTACATAAAACAAACTTCTAAGGTCAGTTTTGATTTTGTTTCTTCCTGCCATGCCTCAGTTCTCTTAGTCTGAAACACCATCATTATTCCCTTTACCGACAATGAGGATAAAATACATGTTTAGTATGTTATAAATTGTGAATGCTTTTTTTTGGATTGTGAACTTACCAGAACAATGGTTTAGTTGTTTGGCAGAGACATTACATTATGTGCTGGTACTAATATATATTTTCAAATGACATGCATTTTCCTACACTTTATAAATTCAAGGCCTTCAACCCAAGCTGTAAAGGTTACAACAGCTGAAACGAATCTGACTTGAGAAATTAAAAGCAGTGGGTGACGGCCCCAGTGAGAGGTCAGATTCTGTTTCCACTCAAATGGGTAAAGTAAAAGCAATAATTGCGCTACAGACATTCAACCTGATCCTGTGCATACACGCACATAAGTAAGCACTACAGAATTAAGTGTAGCTTAGTCCTAAGCAATGGTGCATAGGATTGCAGGACTGAAGACCCGCAGTATAGTTTATTCCACATTCGTAGAGGGCTTTCTCTTGGCTGTTTAAAAGATGTTCAAATCCTTGTTTAATAAGCTTGTGTTGGAGCAAAAGTTATATAGACTTCTCTAAACTGTATCATTGCACACTATTTTCAGAGTACAAAACTAATATATGTTATGACCTCTTCTCAACCTCTTCTGGATTTATGTCTCCAGAAAAGATGGAAGGACGGAACCTCTGTCCCCAGTTTCTTTGGTGGCACCCAAAAGCCATGTGTAAAAATCCTGTGTTTTGCTTTGCAATCATTTTATAGATGAGGCGTGTAATGGCTGGACTCCTAACAGTGAAGTCTTAAGCAGAGTTATACCCTTCTAAATCCACTGAGTTAATAGGCTTAAACATCTGTAATCCTGTTTAGGATTGCACTCGGAAAAGGCTTTTAAAAAAACATTTTTGGGGACCAGGTACTGTAGTTTGTCTAGTTCTGTCAACTTTTGCTAGGCAGAGCAATGACTTCTGCAGTGCAAAGGGGCAGCAAACATGGAGCTACTGTCTAGCCCTTGTTCGCCGAAAAATGAGAGTCTGAGGACATAAGGCAGGATAGAAATGTTTTACATAAATATTTTTGATACTATTTATTGCTTTTATTAATTTTTTAAATGGTGATACTTATGTTAGCTATTCTGTAGCTTGATGTATTCAGTGAAAAGGTGGGATACAAAACTTATGGTGAAAGACAGGATATGATTAAATAAATACATTTTCTGAAATAAATAAATCAGAAGACTCTTGTTGTCATCTAAATCCACAAGTTTGCTGTCATGTGTATGTGAAGTGCATGTGCATGTGCATGCTGGTTTCCCCATTCCTTTCGGTCCATATGTTCTGTATGAGCATCCCTTAGCATTTTGTAGAACTGTTCTTCATTTAATGGAAAAGGTCAGGTGAGGAAAGGCTTCATTGTGTACACGGGATTACTGGACTGAAGTACTGAAAAAAACTGAGAAGAATTGATAGTTTCCATTGTACAGGGAAAGACAGTTCGGTGTTGTGGTTAAGAGTGACGGACTCTAATCTGGAGAACTGAGTTTGATTCCCCACTCCTCCACATGCAGCCAGCTGGGTGACCTTGAATCAGTCACAGTTCTTTCAGAGCTGCTCTCTTAAGAGCAGTTCTGTCAGAGCTCTCTCAGCCCCACCTACCTCACAGGGTTTGTGTTTGGGGAGAGGAAGGGAAGGAGATTGTTAGCCGCTCTGAGACTCCAACTGAAGGTCAGCATATAAATCCAACTCTCCTCCTCCTCCTCTGGGAAATAACTGTACGATGGGGCTTTCCTCCAACACAGGAAGACCTCTGCTGAAACAGAGCCTCTCACCATCAGAACATTCTCTGCAGTGAAGGAAATCACTACCATTAGTAGAATAGATCTATGGGATCCAACCCAACAAAATAAGTTTCAGATCTTTTAAAAATAAAACCAAAAAGCTGCTTTGAATTTGCAATCAAAATAAATGGAATCAGCTAAAGTTATATATGCTGGTTTAGCTGAATAAATTATTCCAGTGCCAGAACTTGATGTTTATATTTTCAGAAATTGGGATTTTTAATGCAGAATTCCAGTTACCAGTATAGTCCATGGGACTTTACCCTGACGATTTTCATGTACGAGAATACTGTTTTATTTTACAGTATTACTGTGAATTTGCAGCATAATACTATGAGATTATCTGATTCTTGGATCATTAACCTTTCTTTATTACGGTTGTGTGTGTGGTAGATTAAATTAAAACAGTCAAGGGCTGCAGTCACACAAGGAGTTTGCTGCGATATAGTAGCATTATCTTTACGGATTTAAAGAGTACTATCAGACAGAAACCTCTGCCTTCCGTGCCTGTATAGTGTTGCCCCACTATAGAAGTGGAGTAACCAGGCACTGGGGAAGGTCTGATGTTTTTTTTTTATGTAATAAGAATTTTATTAGGAAATTCAATAAAATCTTACAAATATAACAAACCTTTTTCTTTTTACACATAACAAGGAAGGTCTGATGTTTACGAATGCCAGCGCTTCCACTCCACTTTCCTGGATGTCTGAACTCTCCTGCCACAATAGGAACCCAGAAGGGAAGTCTGAACCTGCAGATCCATTTCCACCACGGTTTTTTGGGAGTTGCTGCCTATATGCGTGTGAACGCATATGCGCATGCACCCGCCTGCATTAAAACAAAAGCATCCAGGCAGTGCACTCCATGGTTGAAGTGCTGCATTAATATGAATGCCTGACCACCAGACAAGTGCATGGGGAAACCACCCCTGGGTGTGCTATCTGGTCAGTCTGCCCTACAACACTTTAAACTGGTACAATTAGAGGCGCACCCAGATCATGGCAAACCTCTAGTGTGACCGCAGCCTAAGACAAGGAAAGATGGATTTAGTAGTTTATATGAATTATGAAATTGAAAATGCTTATATGTATTTGTTGTGTTTCCCACTAGTCACTTAGAAGGGGAAGAACAATGTCTCTCAAAAAAATTTTTACTAGCCTTTGGCCACATATTTTGTGCTCTGTTTATTGCCATCATAAGGACTAGAAACTTGACTTTTAAAAATATATAAGGTGGTGATTCCAGATTTAATTCTTCATTTGTTTGGAATGCACACAACAATTTTTGGTTAAAACAAATCTTTCGCTCTACTGCTTTTTATAAACAGAGGCTGAAGGAGAATAAAATTGTTTCTCATTTTCTTCAAGAAAGAACACAAGCTATATTGAGTTTGGATGGAAGGCATCTTTTTAGTGATACAGTGATCCATTGTTACTGTCATATCTATTATGCTGTTGTATGTTCCAAACAAGAGCCTATCTTTGTATACTCGGCATGGGCTTGATATTCACAATTTTGTAGTTTCTATACTACAGAAAGTGTTCTCAAATCAGTTTCTTTTTCATGGTGTTGTAGAAAATGCTGTATTGTATCAGAACTACAAAGAAAAAGCACTAGATATAGATTCCGATGAAGAGGCAGAATTGAAAGAACAGAAGTCAGATGAAAAGATAGTTATTCAATACAAACCTCTGAGATCAACATGGAGTCAGTTGTCTGTGGTAAGTGCCATAAAGTTATGTAGCCCAAAACCAAATTGAAATGCAGTCGTGCATGTAAGCAAGTCTCTTATCTGCCAGTGTCCTTTTCAACTTGAGGTTTTATGGCCTTTTAATCGCCCTGGAAGAACCTCCCAGAGTGAAATGTTTATGGACCTGGAGATAATACTCAGAGCTGTAACTGACAAAGAAACACTGCTGCTGAATTTATATTCTTGACGTGGTTAGACTTATGCAAACAAGTCAATTGCATTAGCTGCAGGACCCATGACTTTTCAGATTCTTGAGCTTTTTTTTAGTAAAGTAGCCATAAGGAGAGATTTTAATGAAAATCAAATAAAAAAGATGAACAGAATTCCCAGGGATGTGCACTTCCTTCCCCACCCTTTTGTCTTCTACCACCCCTTTCTTCCTTATACTTTCTGTTATTTTTGTATCAATGCAACCGTGGTTAATACAAACCAAGTACCCTTATAAGTGAGAGATTTGTAACCATGATTTGAAGTAGGTCGCAAATCCTTTTTGATTTATGTTAACTATGGTTTCTTGCTGCATATTCCTGTGGTAAATGCTCCAAATTGCTTTTTAAAACTCAGGGCAGTTTAAAGAGGACATCTTTGCCACATGATACACCCAGTCCCACTCCCAACATTACCAGAGAAGCACGGAAAATGACCAAGTAGAAACAGCAACCAATACTGAAGGCATGCAAGAATCTGACCCAATATGATACAATAACATTTGCATGATTCTCTGGTTTTGCAGATGTTGGCTTAGTTAAGCAAATATCACAGAGGTCAAGGTTCCCTTTTTTGTTTGTATAATACAGTCTGCTATGGTTACAAGTACAATTTAATTAACGATGTAAAAGGATTGTAATTGACTTTCTATATTTAATACTGATTCTTGGCAGTATCTTTTCATACTAGAATTTTTTAAAAAAATTTATAATAGCAAACACGTCAAAAGTAAATGTTTTTAACATCATGAAGAATCATCCTCTTCCCCCTAAGCAAAATATATCAGCATATTATTTATCCAGTGAACTAAATTTACAAAACTATTACAATGACAAAATGGTAATAACATCATAACATTTGCAATGAGAAGAGATGTGACAGGGAAAACCCTCTCTGTTTCTGTATTTTGTGTATCCTTTTTAGGCCTTTCAGAGAAAAACAAGCAGGAACCCACAAGGGTTTGTGGGGGAACATCTCATTTCCCCTTCCCAACTTTTTCTTCTTTCCCTTCCCTGAAAACCCTAACCTTTTAATTAGGCCCTTTCCTGCCTAATTCTCTCCTTCACACCCACCAGCCAGCCTACCTTTAGCTGCCCCCCCCCCTCAGCTTTTCCTCCTTCCATGCCTCTGGAAGCCTCTGCTCAGGAAAACTGTGGCCCAGTTGGGCTTTGCCAGTCACCAGGCCAGGCCCAGTTTCACAGAAGGGAACTTCAGTGAGGGGACCTCTTTTTCCCCTGTATCACCTTTGTCTTCACCACAATAAGCAGAGTGGGAGCAGGGATAAGAAGGAAGTGGGGTGAGATCAAGTGATCTAAAGGCAGGACAGGGAGCTAGCAAAGGTGGGGAGAGTAGCAGCTGGAGCTATGGAGAGGAATAGAGCTAGTTTAGGGAGAAGGGCTACAATCAAGGGAAGTAAAATTTCCCGTTCCCTGGAAGTCCTTTCAGGTCCCCAATTAATAATAATAATGATTTAAAAGCACCAAGGGAAGTGTGAAACGAGCTGTGTCTTCTCTGTCCTCTTGCCCTTTGCATCAGGTTATACCCCTTCTGTTATGAAAAGGGGATGCAGTGAAACTGACACTGGAACGGAGATTGCAAGTCAAGGGCCGTAAAATAGTTGGGCCACGTTTTCACTAAAGGTTTGGATAAACCCACTGTCAAGTACCCTTCTGATCGGAGAGAAATGCTATGTAAACAGGCTCTTCTTCCTGACTGTGTGCCAGACAAAAAGAAAGTGGACTTAAAACTTCCACTATTGTATGCACAGTGTCATCTTTTTAATCTTAGATTACTTAGTTTAAGATTGGAACACATGCCAGCCTATTTAGACAAAAAACAGTCTTTTGGGACTGTTTTTGAACTGGAGGTGTTTCAGTTTTTGAGCCTGGATAGAAAAGAAAAGGCTGCTGGCTGAATGCTGTGGTTGGCACAGAGACTAGACAACTTTTGGCAGTCAGGAGGATGCCTAAGTGAAGTAAATGCTCTGGCTTTTTATCACAGGATGTAATAGGGGAAAAAGTAGAGACGCTCTGGAGTATATTTACATAGCAGGCAAGCACTGTAAGCACACTCTTCTGTCTCTTTCTGTGTAAAAACTGAGTTAAGTTGGGAGGTAGGAAGGAGGTAGAATATTGTGGAATTTTTTATTTTAGTAGGTCTACATTTTTAAAAACATTCTAAAAGAATGGAGATGTATTCTGCAAGAATTTTGTTTAGTTTGGGGTGGAGGCGGTAATCACAGTTCTGCTCAGTCTCAGAGATTAATGTACAGCAGTTTCTAGTTTGAACCTTGATCATAAATTTTGATAAGCTTATCTGTTTGAGATAATGCTCCTGCAAGGGTGGAACAATATGATTTGGAACACTGTATTGGTACAATGGCCAAAGTATGTTAGATTATAGACTGGCAGAGTGCCCTCCTATATGTAAGGACCTTGTCTAAGGCTGGCTTAAGCATACTTATTATAGAGTATTTCCCACTGAAGTTGGTGGGAATTACTTTTGAGTAAATGCAGACTTGGATCTACTGGAGTGTTTCTATAGACAGAAGGATTTCTACATACAGAGGATGACTTTTTCACTTGCCGTTGCAGCCTAAAATGCATCTCAAAATTCTACTCCTTGGGGAGATGAGACCCCCAAGAGCAGCATTTTTGGGAGCATTTGGGGTTGAAGAAGGAGGGGGAAGGCAGGAAAGTCATTCTTTGAGGGCAAGCATCCTTCCATCCATGGAGATACTCCAATGGATACAAGCCATAGTTAGGATGGTATTTCTCAGTATCTTGGAAATGATTTATTTTTATTTTATTTAAAGTCCACCTTTGCTTGGGTGCTGGCCATCTTCCTAAACTGTGTTCTTCTGTTCTGATTACGTTTTTTGTTGTTTTGTTAACCTTAGCAAGATTTTAATTTTTTTTTATTATACTCCTTTTCATAATTTAAACATGTGAAAAGCAATAATGAGGTTACATTCCAGCTATATAACTAACAGATTAAACTTAAGCCCAGTCCAGTTTGTAACCTGTTCATTTCCTATTCCCTTATCCTACCCGCATATGAAACCACCGTACAGTTCCCTCTAAATAGCATTTTTCCTTAATGCATCCTTTAAATCTTCCGATGAGTTATTACGCATTCTTCTGACTTCTTTTCTGTTAATTCTATTACTATTGTTTTCCTATCGACTTCTATACCTAAAAAAAAAGAAAGCTGGACAGGGTTGCCTCTGATACTGGGGCTGAAGAGGAGACCCCTTCAACAGGAGGAAATCCTCCTCCCCATTACCAGAGGCCTTAGGGGGAGCACACCCTTCATCTCCTTGCTATGCCCACTAGCTATAACTACTTCTGTATTATTATTTTTAACTAAACTTAAAGTACCCCCCCCCCCAAATTTGATTTCAACCAATTTGTGTTAGTCTGTTAGAAAATATAAAATAGTTATCTTCATATTCTTAAGATAGAGAAAAAACCTATATTCAGCATTTATCATTTCTTTCAGGTGAAGAAGAATGGCCTATCTCAAACTATCAGCCAAGAAGAAAGAAAAAGACAAGAGGTATTTGAATGCACCAAGTACATATAGGCTGTGGTCACACAAGCAGTTTTGCCATGGTATAGCAGTGTTACCTTTGCAGATTTAAAGAGCATGATCAGATAGCAACATCTGCCTTCCGTGCCCCAGTTGTCGGCACCCTGTGTTGCCCTGCTTTGGAAGCGGAGTAATAAGGGACCGGGGAAAGTCCGGAGTTTACGAATGCCAGCGCTTCCACTCCACTTTCCTGGACATCTGAACTCTCCTGCCACAAAAGGAACCCAGAAGGGAAGTCTGAACCCACAGATCCATTTCTGCCACTTTTTTAAAAAATTGCTGCCTATATGTGCAGGTGTGCATGAGCACATATGTGCATGCACCCGCCTGCATTAACACAAAAATGACTGGGCAGCATGCTCCGTGGTTGAGGTGCTGCAGTAATGTGAATGCCTGACCACCAGACGAGTACATGGGGAAATCACCCCAAGTTGTGCTGTCCAGTTGGTCTGCCCCGCAAAACTTTAAACCGGTGCAACTAGAGGCATGCCCAGATTGTGGCAAGCCTCAAATGTGACCGCAGCCATAGTTGTTAATTAGCACAGTGCTTTGATATGTATGCTTTCAGGAGATCGGTCTCAATAAATTATGGTTTCCTGTTCCATTTCATCTCTCTATTATGGTACAGCAGTGCCTTTTTTATCCAGACTTCCTAGAGATATGAAGCATGCTAGAATGAAAGTTGCTAAGGGATATATAAAGTGTAAACACATTGGTATCTGGTATGCAGTAAGTATCTAATGATCAGAGGGTGAGATAAAAAGCCTGAAGTGGCTTGATTGGAATCTTTCCTAGATTGTGCAAATGCAATACTCTCTCTGTTGCCTGAAATATGGTCTGCATAAAAAATACCTTACATTTAGACCCATCCTACTCCTGCAGTTCAAAGTATAGAATCATAGAGTTGGAAGACTCCATACAGACCATCTAGTCCAACCCCCTGCCCAATGCAGGACCAGCCTAAAGCATTTACTTTTTAACCAGTTGTGTGACCGTCATCCTCACATTCCACTCTATATGCATTTTCAGATAGTGAGTGGATATCTTCTGTTTTCTAAAATATAATATGAGGAGTGATTCTAAAAATTTGTTTTATCCTCCTCAACCCTCTCCTCTGTTCTGTAGAGGCTGCTTCTGTACAGTTGATGAATATGGATAAGCTCCTCCACCTCCTTTTAAAGGCTTGAGAAACACCTGAAGGGAGCTGCCCCCTCAGATCAATCAGTCGTGCTAATTCGGTGAAAGACCACAAGGAAGGACCTAAAGATCCTTTTGTGAGTGTAAGTCATCAGATTTTTAAGTTGAATATGGTCAGCATTAGAGAGCACCTGGAGACGTTGTAGTGGACAGAGAAGAGCCAGAGCTTGGGGCAGTTCTTTTCAGCTGCAGTTCAAGCCCAAAGGAGAGGAGCCTGCCAGAGGAGTGAGGAGAGCCTGACAAAATAGTGAATGATTTGCCCAAGCAGGGGGTGGTAGAATGAACTGCATGAGCTCTTAAGTTCAGGTTTCAAACCATTAAATCCTGCTTTGAATGATCCTTAGCATTAAAAACACCCCTTAATGAAAATAGAAAACTTCCATAATTCTTCACTTGACATCAGAAGTGGCACAGAAAGTTCTGCCTTCTCAGTATTGCCTCCTGTAGTTCTCTCCTGTTCTCCTCACACTCAGCTGCAAGATGGGATAACCCAGCTGAATGGGATGGGTATCAAGGCATATATGACATGTGGCTTAGGGTGAAGAAAGGACAATGACAGTAGCTTGAGAGGAAGAGAGCCTGAAAGAGATTGTGATGAGTGATGGTGGGAACAGGTTGGCTGTTGAGAATATCCTGGAAGGATATAGATCTTCAGATTTCTCTGTGAACCCTTCCTGCTCTCTGGCCAGAGGACACAGAATAAGTACCAATGGTAAATGAAAGCAGTCTCCTGTAGCATACCCAGAAAGTAATAGTCGGTGGTTGGAATAGTTAACTTGAGTGCCATTTCACTTGTGAGAGTGGATTGTTTAAACTCAGTAAACTAATATTATAATGGCATGAAGGATAACACTATTAAGTGGTATTTCAGAAAGGGGGGGGGAATGCCACCACATTTGTAGTAGTTTATTAGTTCTGCACTCTCAGTGGTGCGCTAAACTTAGGAGAACTACATAGGCTGGCCTCAATATTAGGGGCGGGTTTCCCCCCGTTTCAGACCACTGTCAGATTAAATGCACCTGAATCCCCTAGTGCCATATGCAAAGCTTCACTACACATTTGGTCTCTAAGAGTTCTACGGAGCATTCATAAACTATGAAGCGTTAGACATCTGTTTGCATTGATGCCATGCAAATTAGGTATAATTCTATTTCACACTGTTGCTCATGGGGGGCTGTCACTTATCTTCACTACGAAATAGTAATTGGTAAATATGTTCTCATTGTTCGTCTCTGATTAGTCTCACTGGGTTACGCAGTAAGCTTATACATTTCTTGTTCTATTTATTTTGAGCTGATCAAGTATTCAGAGAGCTGCTGAGAACTCCCCCCCCCCCATTTTAGAGTATTTAGAGCATTTAGAGCACATATCTCATTTTGACTTTCAAACTGGTATGGTCATCCTTGATTTTCTCAGCTGGGAAGGAATCAATGAAGGCTCTCATCAGTACTGGGAACAAAGAATCTTTAAATAGTGTAGTGAAGACTAGGGCTCAGATGTCCTTTCTCTGAACAAAAAGGAACAGATTGAAACAAATTAGTCACGGAACTCTGTAGCTCTTTCTAGGCAAATCCTTTCCTCATGATTGCAGGGAAGGGGACGAGGGTAGCAGGAATCTGAAGGCAAGAATATTTTTGGGAAACTAGCATCCTTGCACTAAGGCTTCTTCCATCCCCTCCAGTTGTTTATACAAAGAAGATTTATGCCAATAAAGGTGTTGTATTTGTATACAAAGAAGAGCACGTATCTTTCCTTGTGTTCAATTGTGAAGTGTGGACTTCTTTAAAAATAATAGTACGACTGCTTATCCAGTTGATGAGTGTGGTGTAGTAATATATATGACAGCTAAAATGACTAAGCTGAGGCTGTTGTACATTGATCGTGTCATGAGAAGGCAAGGCCCATTGAAAAAAACAGTAATACTTGGAAGATTGAAGGTGGTGGAAAAGGAAGAGCTGACATGAGATGGATTGACTCAGTAAAGGAAGCCAGGGCTCTCCGTTCACAAGACTTGAGCAAGGCTGTTAAAGACAGGACATTTTGGAGGTCATTAATTCACAGGGTTGCCATAAGTCTGAAGTGACTCGATGGCATAAGACACACACATGGCATACTTCAGGGCTGGCATAGTTTAAAAGGTAATGGCAGTGCAAACCATACCAGAACCCAACTTGAATGTCAAAACATCTTTGCATGCGCAAAAGTCTTTTACGTCTTTTACATTAATGGTGGCATGCTACTTGAATGAAGCCTCACTATCAAGTACTCTAGTGTTGATCTTGAACTGAGTAAAGCAAAAAAGCAGAGAAGGAGGATGATATGCAGGACAATGTACAGTTTGGCAGGCGTGGGTGTGTGTGGGTGGCTATATGTGCATTCTGGAGACTTACCCTTTTCGGCCAGCTGACCTTTTGTAAAAGATCTGGCACAGCTGCTTTCAAGGAGCTGAATTTTTAACTGTGGAGAAATTCTTGTGTCCCTAGAGAGGTTTTTCATTACTTGGGAGTTTGTTTATACAAGGTTTTCCAACAAAACCAATGGATTTCTCTCTTGTCTTTCAAAATAGACTTTAGTGTTCTTTATGGTAATACTGTACCAGAAAGAGACACATTTTTCCAGGTATCACCTTTTAATGTTTCCCAACACTGGAACAAACAACCATTTTTCATTTTTATAGCAGCTTAAGTATGGAATGTTTTTAAAATTTGCTACCAATATTATTCTCACCACACACATCTGAGACAGATTACACTGTAACCAGCCTGTTGTCACCCAGCTGACTTCATACACTGTAAAAAGGGTTTCTGACATTCAGATCCTAGCACTGGCATATGGGACGGTAGTGAACCGGTAATATGAGGCAAAACCATGGGTTATTTAATTACAAAAAAATACACGGCAAACACTTGGCCATGGGTCAGTGCAGTATCATTCTGATGTACATGTATGCTAATTTTAAACATCTGCATCACCCTTATGTTTTTTTTTTTTAAACCAAGATACACTCTAAATCTGTAATGTGTGACATGGCCCTGAAGGGGCATGCGTTTTATGCACTTCTGAGACATGGGTCTAATGTATGGTTAAAGGCCTGGTCAATGCTTGGACAGGAGGCTTTCTGGGAACCCTGGATATACTGCCTTAAATTCAATGTGGGGAAATGGTGGTGTGCAAATGAGTTCAGGAAACTTTGAATTATTTTTAATAGAGCAGTCCCAGAACAGGAATTTAAAAACTTGGGTGTATTTGTATGATGCCCATTATGAATAGATGCTACTAGGATATAATTTTTCATCTAAAGACAAAAGGATTGACTTCAGTGTGTCTTTCTCATCTTGCAGGCTATATTTGAAGTAATATCTTCAGAACATTCATACTTGCTCAGCCTGGATATTCTGATCCGGATGTTTAAGAACTCTAAAGAACTCAGTTCCACCATGACCAAAACGGAAAGCCATCACCTTTTCTCCAATATTGCTGATGTCTGTGAAGCAAGCAAGAAGTAAGTGTTAAAACAGAGATGTCCTTTCTTAAAAAATGAAAACAACTGATTCTTTCATGACAAACCTGTTTTTAAACATTATTATTATAGGAGAAGAATGCATTTTCTTTGTAAACAAACATAATCTTTTGTGGTAGCAGCCAATGTTCCCTCTAAGCTGTGGAGTCTTGTGAGCAAAAATTCTACTTTGTGAGCTACTGGCATTAAAGTTGTGAGCGAGTGATTTGGCTACTGCATAAATTAGTTTGCTCTGGAGCCATCCTTCCTGAGCTGAGACAAAAATGTGTGAGCCAGAGGCTAAAAAACTGTGAGGTAGCTCACACTAACTCAGCTTAGAGGGAACGCTGGTAGTAGGCTTGCCAAACCCCCGCTGGGGACGGGGGATTCCCCGATTTCAATACCCCCTCCCCGCTTTTGAAAAATCGGGCCCCGGGGGAAAAAAATGGCGCCGGAAAGTGACGCTCTAGGACTTAAGTCCTCCAAGTCTCTATGGTTCTGAAAACCATAGAGACATGGTGCCAGAGCGTCAGTTTCCAGTTCCCTGGTGGTGGGCGTGGATATCTGCCGCTTTGAGGAGGAAAGTTGATGCTGCCTCTAAGGTCTGGAGTCTGGAGGCTTGTGAGCAAACATTCTACTTTCCGAACTTCTGGCCCTAAAATTGTGAGTGAGCAGTTTGGCTGAGTAGCGCAAGTAAAGAGCGCAAGTAGAAAGCCTGGGCTGGAGCGGAGCAGAATCGCACCCCAGAGAGACACCCGGCTTTTCAAAACGCGGGACGAGAGGGAAGAGGCGAGGGGGAGAGGGAGGTGGGGTGGGGGCAGGAAATAAAACGGTTGGCTGACCAGTCACAACCAGTGTAGCGAAACTGAAAAGTTCAACCGACTCATCTTCCAGCCGATTTTTTCCTCTCCTCCCCCACCCCCTTTCCAAAGAAAGACTCTGAAGCTGAAAGTTGGGGGCAGTCTGCTATTCTGCAGCAGGAAGCGCTTCTTCTCTCCCCCGCCCCCGTTGTTACAGGCTTTGTGTTTCCGTCTTTCCTCCTCCCCAAGCAAATTGACAAGAGGATTGGGTAGCTGTTCAAAGCACTTTGCACCTCCCCTGCAGAGCCCCGAGTGCTCCTTAGAGAGAGTGAGAGGCTTAGTTGGTCAAGCCTTTCATTTTGTCATCTTCGTAGCTCTGGTCAGCTGGGAGGAGATGAATAATCCAGATGTTCTCCTTGCCCAGGAACATGCAATCCGCAGCTCGCTTGCTCTGTCTTTCTCTCTCTCCCTAATGATCGGTCATAAGCAGTTGCTGACCGGCAAGCCACTTCCTGCCCTTACTTCACCTCTGCGCATGACAAATGGAATGCCTGACTGTAACCTGACCCAGCAGGGAAACGGCTCCGACATGCGACCAAGACTTCATCATAAAGTTAGTCTGTACTGTTTTAGTTCGCTCAGGGTCTCCCCCCCCCCTTTTTGCAACTGGCTCTTTGTATCTGCCATTGAAATGTGCCTTTGTTCCCCAGGACATTCCTCCAAAGTAACAAGGCATTGTACAAGCATTTGAGTTTTCCTCAACTCTTCATCATGCTAGGTGGTGGTGGGGAAACGGGGATATCTCATGTCATGGCCACAGGGCCTGATGGAGGGCTTAACCACTCAAAAGTCTGCAGGCTGTTTTGTATTGTTGTGAGATTATTCCTAATAAAAGGTATTGCATAGTGTTTGTTTTTGGAAAGTTGTCCCAAACTGTAGGCTTGCAGTTTGGGACAGGGCCCAGTTAGAATAAGCATTTCTCTTTCTGTATTCCCAACTTCCCTGGCAGACTTCCCCCTGAGTCCCTGCTAGACCCCTGCCTCTCAAGAGCTCCACTTTGCATCTGTCTCAGGTTCTAAGTTATCTCAGTTTTTGGAAAGTGGATGCCTCTTATTTCTTATTTGGAGGGAATGAAATGTCATAAAGGTGGGGAAATCCCTATCAAATATAGGGAATTGAAAACAAATCAGTCAGTATCATAATGCCCCTGTATAATTCAATGGTGCAACCTCATTTAGAGTACTGTGTATAGTTCTGGTCACCACACTTTAAAAAGGATATTATAGCATTGGAAAAAGTGCAGAAAAGGGCAACTAGAATGATGAAAAGGTTGGAACACTTTCTCTATGAAGAAAGGTTAAAGAGCTTGGGGCTCTTTAGCTTGGAGAAACGATGGCTGAGGGGTGACATGATCGAGGTTTATAAGATTATGCGTGGGATAGAGCAGGCAGAGAAAGAAGTACTTTTCTCCCATTGTCACAATACAAGAACTTGTGGGCACTCAATGAAATTGCTGAGCAGTTGGGTTAGAACAGATAAAAGGAAGTTCTTCTTCATCCAAAGAGTTATTAATACATGGAATTCACTGCCACAGGAGGTGGCAGTGGCTACAAGCATGGACGGCTTCAAGAGGGAATTAGATAAACATATGGAGCAGAAGTCCATCAGTGGCTATTAGCCACAAGGTATAGATAAGAACACTCAGTCTGGGGCAAGTGATGCTCTGTCTTCTTGGTGCTTGGGGGGGGGTCAACAGTGGGAGGGCTTCTAATGTCCTGGCCCCACTAATGGACCTCCTGATGGCACCTGGTATTTCTGGCCACTGTGTGACACAGAGTGTTGGACTGGATGGGCCTCTGGCCTGATCCAACATTGGCTTCTCTTATGTTCTTATGTCACATGACTGCCATTGTCACACTCCTGCCTCCTCAGGCTGGCTGGCTTGACATTGCATAGCACTGTTTCAGACCAGCTTTGAGGTAGCCTAGTACAAATAGTGCATTATTTCCCTATTTCCCTCTTTCTCTTTCAGTGGAACATTTCAGTGCGTGCTTATCTTTCCTACTGAAATCAGTGAAAAGGGCTTCACTTTTGACTGGATTCTGTTATGCCATGCTTAAACTATTTTTGCTACCTTGCCAGGTCATTCATTTTTATTGTTCCCCAATTCTGTAAATTGATTCTAGTCCAAATGTATTGTTTATTGGAGGCCCTTGCTGTTTGTATTCTGCCCTGAGTCTTAGTGAGGAAGGCAGGCTATAAATGAAGCTGAAAATAATAATAATGATATGTATTGGATGGTCTCTGCCTGTGTGTTGTATACGTCTTCTTAAATCAGTTGTGATGGGTACCAGTGTTCCCTCTAAGTTGAGTTAGTGCAAGCTAGCTCACAGTTTTTTTAGTCTCCAGCTCACACATTTTTGTCTTAGCTCAGGAAGGATGGGTCCAGAGCAAACTAATTTATGCAGTAACCAAATTGTTTGCTCACATCTTTAATGCCAGTAGCTCACAAGACTCCACAGCTTACAGGGAACATTGGTGGGTATGTATAAAGTATTATATTGGCATCAATAGAATTAAAGCACAACGTGATGGCAGTATTTTCAAATTAACACTGCATTTTTGTGGTGCTTTGTTTTTTATGGACTGTTTTGAAGTTATGATTTATACTTGGTATGCGAGCTGAGTGGAATGAGTCTCTATTGCTGCTTTAAACCAATTCTGTTTTATTTTTTGGCCTGGATTGTTTTCTGCTAAAACCTGACACGCTTTAAAAAAAGACAGAAAGGGGGGACAGTGGGAGGGCTTCTGGTGTTCTTGACCCACTGCTGGACCTCCTGAGGGCACCTGGTATTTTTGGCTGATGTGTGACACAGTGTATTTATCTTTTGTATATGGTTTCCCATTTGTGCTTACCTTACAATAGTAGGCTGATGCAGTGCTAGGGGCAGGCCTTCTGTGCTGCTGCTAGTCCACCAGTTTAGCCACAAGGTATAGATAGGAACTCTCAGTGTAGGGCAAGTGATGCTCTATATTCTTGGTGCTTGGGGGGGGCAGTGGGAGGGCTTCTGGTGTTGTGGCCCCACTGCCGGACCTCCTGAGGGCACCTGGTATTTTTGGCCCCTGTGTGACTCAAAGTGTTAGACTGGATGGGCCACTGGCCTGATCCAACGTGGCTTCTCTTATGTTCTTACGTCTGGGGCAAGGGATGCTCTGCATTCTTGGTGCTTGGGGGGCAAGAGTGGGAGGGCTCCTGGAGTTTTGGCCCTGCTGGTGGACCTCCTGAGGGTACCTGGGTTTTGTCCAGTGTTTCCTCTAAGTGCAAGGTAGCTAACAGTTTTTTAGCCTCCGGCTCATACATTTTTGTCTTAATTCAGGAAAGATGCCTCCAGAGCAAACTAATTTATGCAGTAGCCAAATTGCTCACTCATAGCTTTAATGCCAGTCGCTTACAAAGGAGCATCCCGGGATGCTCCTTTGGGGGAGAGCCTGGAAAGGAACATCACAGGAAGAGGTGGGGTTTTGGTGCAGTGTGCTGGAAGTGACATCATCGGAAGGGGAAGTGACATCACTTGCCATTTGACCTGGAAGTGACATCACAGGAAGTGACATCACAGGAAGTGACATCACAAAAGTCTCCTGGCTCCACCCCCAAAGTCTCCTGGCTCCACCCCCAAAGTCCTCAGATATTTCCGGATTTGGATTTGGCAACCCTAGCTGGTAGCAACGGAATGAGTGAACTGTAGTCTGTACCATCAGGATCCATTTATTGAATGAGTGTGCACAGGGAAAACTAATGGACATGACCCTTCCCTGATGTGCTTTCGTATCTACACTCTCACCCTTTCTATTTGGTCAAATTATTTGAATTTCAGAACTCGAGTAACTTGACTGAATAGATGGGGAGGGCTGAATGGGGGCATGGGAAATGGTTGCAAATCTCCCATTCTTGGGGGGGGGGGGACAGGGCTCACAAGCTCTCATCGGGCAGGGTCACTCTGCGTGCGGGTGCTGCACCCTCATGGGGAAAGATCAAGTCCTTTGTGTGCAGCTGGAGCTTTGCATACTGTTTTGATAGTCTAGCTCCCACTGCCAAAGAAACAGTCCTGAAGTGGTTTTAAAGTGGTTTGTCTCATCAGCAGTGGGAACTGCTACAGTGCAAACATGAAGCAAAGTTCCAGGTGACCCCATGTTTTTTTTCCTCATGTGAACATATCCTGTGTCAATCTGAGCCTTTGATCAGTTATGTGCTTTTAAGTCTTGTGGTACCTAAGCATGTGTAACTGGATGTAGGATTGCTGTTAAAACTAAAAAATGTATAATTCTTAAAAAATATAATTTATATTTTAATAGTTGATTTTTCTAGCCTTTCCTTTTAATCATCCAAAATGCCTTGAAAGGGTGCTTTCATAGAGAATGTTGTATTTGGGTTGGGTTTTTTTTAATTCAGGTCTATAAACAATGGATTTACTAATGTGTTGCTACAAGTGATTAGGTTTTCAAAACAGTTTCCTCTTAATTGATAATATACCACAAAATCAAATAGAGTTTAAAGCTTTGACAGATTTCTTTAATTAAGGTATTTCTGGTTTGGAATACCCATATCTCTTTTGGCTCTAAACCAAACAAGTAGTCTCTTTCGAACACTTAGAGATCTATGGGAACAAAATGCACCAAAGTAAAACCCATATTGTCAGTGATTCAGTTGTTCTTCAGTGACTGAAAATTGGTGATTGTGAAATGTTCATATTTCCTGTTGTTCATCTTTCAAAACAAGTTTGGGGAATATTTTGTTCATCTTTTAGATGGTGTTCTGTATCAGATCTCTCTCTCTCTCTCTTTCTCTCTCTCTCTCTCTGTTGATCCTCATGAAGTTTTAAAATCTTTCCTGAACCGTGCTGCAGAATTAGTATTTTTATTAATGTATCTACTTATTTAGTCTATAGTATAAATCTCCTTTTTTTCTTTGAGAGCAGTGGGATGAATCTGAAGTACCATAGCTGGTGCTGCCTATCTTTGATTCTCTACACTAGCAAAGGGTTACAGTGCCAGGTTTACATTGGTGTGGTGTTGGCATGACATTATGCTGATATTTCTTTGTGTTACTTTGGAACAGAGGCTTCATGTAACACTGCCTCTCTTTCTCTTTTGTGTTGTTAGGTATGATGTAGTTTAAAATTTCTTGTTGTTTCTTTCTCTCACTCAAGGTACGTAATGCTGCCACAAGGAATTTAATTCTAGTCTTATTAATTAACCTTTCCCAGAGTATTGCGCCCTAGCTCTAAGGCTCCTTCATTGGACTATGTGGTTCTGAAGATGAGACTCTTATGTTTTGAACAGCATATGACTCTGGGTTAACAAGATAAAACTTTATTTGCATAAGAAGTGTATTGGTTACAAGATGTTTTGTTACTTGTCTTTTCAGTGAATATACCTTCTCCAATCTTTATGATGCTATGTTGCTCAGTAAAATCTTTCCCTTTTTAACTCAGGTCTCTGTCAGCTTTCCCCCCTCACACTCTTATAATACTCTGACAATATTAGATTTTGCCTAAAATGCCCCCTGAAGTATTTTTCTTTCTCCTTTAGAATCTTAATGCCTTTTACAGCACTTATATCTATATATCTAATAGCCAAGGTGCCCCCTGTGTGCGGATATCTAAATTCGCACATTGGAGGCACCCAGGGGACAAAGAGATTTTTCTTCACATTTGGGGCAATCCCCAGATATGTAGAAAAATCTAAAAAGTTGAAAAAAGTATATGGGGGATATTTAAATCCCCCCAAAAGTAAAAGAGCGTTCCCTGCGCATGCGTAGAGAACGCCCCAGCAATTGTCCCTCCGCCGCCACAGCTGGGGCAGTAGGAGGCAGGAGAAGGCTTGGTGGGCCAAGCTCAGGCTTTGCCGCTGCTGCTGGGGGGGGGGAAGAGAAGGCTTGGCAGGCCAGCTCAGGCCTCGCTGCCACCATTGGGTGAAAGAGGAGGTTGGGCAGGCGGGGCTTAGGCCTCGCTGCTGCCGCTGGGGGGGGGGAAGAGAAGGCTCGGCAGGCTGAGCTCAGGCTTCGGTGCCGGGGGGGGAAAGGAGGAGGGAGAAGGCTTGGTGGGCCCCGTGGCTGGGAGCCGCGCGGGCCTCGCCATTGGTGCGGAGGGGCGGGGGAGAAGGGGAGCAGCTGCTTGCTTCTTCTCCATGTGGAGCTCCTCCCCGCAAGTATCGCGGGTTCCCCTTCTTGTAGGTTTCTAATTAGAAGACTGCTTCTCAGAGTCTGTGTAGACTGACCACAGCTGATAGTTGGCTGCTGACTAAACACTCTGCCTTCTCTCTCTCCACACACACATATACTTCTTGGCTCCACCCATACACTCTCAGTCACCAGCCAATCACCTCACTCACTCATCTCCCTCTTTCACCCCTCCTTGTTCTTCTGAAACTTACCAACCATTTAAAGAAACACAAACTTGTAATTTGAAATCATTACACTTGATTTCTTTGAATTTCCAGAATGGCTTTAGAACTGAACTTGAAAAGCTTGTCTTTAAATCTAGTCAGAACCTCTACAGGTTGGTCACTTAGTTTAATTTATAATGTGATGGAAGGAGAGGCAATTATTTTTTCTTTGAGAGCTTGTGTTACTTGAAAATAATGGGAGAAATTGGACAGCTCTGTTTACTATGTCTTTTTGTATTTGTTGTATCAAATTAATTTTCGGCTTTTCAAATGAGATTAAAATATTGTAATGGAAACACAAAACATTTACTCCAGGGTATCCTTTAGCACCTTAAATGGAATATAAGAATTGAAAGCACGGCTATAGGGTTGCTCTCTTGCCACATACTATTATAAGGAAGCAGCTTTCAAAATCTCCTTTGAAACAGAATAGTATAATTCATTTGGCAATTACTCTGGCAGATTGCCATCATGATGAGAATATTTTGTCATTTGTAGTTCCTCTGGCATTTTTATTTTTGGATGAGCTCTATTGCTTGGTTTCTGGCCCAGTAGATACTGACTCTTTCCTGCCCTTCATGTATTGATCACTTTTCCTAGTTAACCAGCTAGCTCTGGATGTTCCTTTTTCTTTAAGAGCTTTGATCAGGTAACCAACTAAGGTATTTTATTTAAATAAGCTTTAACAATGGAGCTACAGGTAAAACGAATGTTAGCCAAATGGATAAAGCTCCCGAGAGGCCTGTATTTTAAATGCGGTTTTGATTTTTGTTTCAGTATATTACTTTTTATTAATTTATTGTTTTGTTGAATTAATCCATTTAAATAATTTTATTTTTCATTATCACAACTAAGTATAAGTTTATAGTCAAATGATATGTTGACATTAATTTTTATTATAGCTTTCTTCACACCTCTACTATTTCCCTTATAGAAATCTAACCCCTTCAGAACTACCATATTTTACATTGTCAGTAATCCATACTGGGGCACAATGCTCCCTCTAAGCTTGTGGAATCTTGTGAGCAAAAATTCTACTTTGTGAGCTACTGGCATTAAAGTTGTGAGTGAGCAATTTGGCTCCTGCATAAATAAGTTTGCTCTGAAGCCATCCTTCCTGAGCTAAGACAAAAATGTGTGAGACAGAGGCTAAAAATCTGTGAGCTAGTTCATGCTAACTCAGCTTAGAGAGAACAATGTTTACCACTATGAAATAGGTTGAGTTGATCAGTAGTCTCCAGTGAATTTCATTGTTAGGCAGAGCTTTTAATCTTAGACTCTGTGGATATGGTCAAAATTTCTGTCCACTGTGGGAGATCCAAAATTGGGTTTCCTGACTTAAATCCCCCCCCCCAAAGTACCTGCAAATGGGGTTGTCGCTTTCAAATGAGTTACTATCTTTGGCTGCTGTTCAGAGTCCCTTTGAATGCATGAAAAGGCTTGTACTAGTACACACCAAGTCTTTCTCACCCCTCTTCATGTATTAGATGCTGCTTTTGATGTTCCACCAAGCATCAGAGATGGCTTAAATGGCTTTTGGAAAAACTGAATCTGGGATCCCTGAGTGCCTAGTGCTTACTACATATCCCCTTAGCTTAGTCTTTGAACATTTCCTTTACAGTCAAGTGTCTGCATCTATAGAGGGAAGTAAGACGATGCTTAAAGTATTTGTAGAAATAAATAAATAAATTCCACATGGTTGATTCCAGTGCTTTCATTCAAAGCAAACACTTTCTGTATTTTCCTCAGGTTTGTATTTTCCCCCTACTTTGTCATGGTGGAGTCTAAATGCTTTGGGCTCCCATTTAGTTTGCAGTTTATAATTTCGTTGACTTGAGACATCTGCATCACTCAGTATGTGGCCTCAGGAGCCCTTGTTCAGTGAAGATCTATTTTTCTCATAGCACTTTAGATTTTTTTTTTATCACCACAGTATTACCAAAAGAGAAGGAAGGGAAAAGAATTGGTTGCTGTGGTATTGTTAGTGATTAGTGGTACATTGTCCTACCTAGACAGAACAAAGCCTTGCTTGTGTTTTCTAAAATCACACTTGTATTCCAAGACTATCAATCTGCAGTATCAGTATATAATATCACAATAGTACTGACATTATGTTGATCTGATTTTATTAATCAGAACTTCTTGTATTATACAAAGTACTTTTCAGTCTTTCTTTTATCTATCCTCACAATAACTCCATAATGAGAGCGTCTTTTTATTCTTGGTTTTCTGGTAGGGGTTGAACAGAAAAAATTTACTCAGTGTCACCCTCCTGGTGAATGTTCTTCTTTTTATTATAACTTTAAAAATCATAGTGTATTATACAATTTATTGTTCATTTTTCCAAAACTGAAGGAGCAAAATGATTAATTTTCTACAATAGATGCTAACAGTGAACATGTGTGCAACATGCATGTATATGTGTGCATCTGTTTGGAAGGAAAATGCCAGTGTGCATTCATTTTACAAATGAAACCAGGGACCAGCACATGGATAAATGTGGGATTTAAATCACACACTTGGCTATACATATGTTGAATGTACTCAGTGCATGTATAAAGAAAAAAAATCAAGTATACACAGTAGCTCTGTACACACAACCCCTCAAATAAATATTAATGGCAGAGAATATCTAATCTGGATTTGACTATTTTAGTCATTATTTGGTTGAAACAGACAGCTTTTTTAGTGAATCTCATCTAATTCTCCTCTTTACTACCACTCCTGCCCCAATTGGCTTTTGTCTATGTGGGTCCCATACTGTTTAGCGTAACCTTTTTGGTGGCCAAAGAGGACCATCTCCCCTTTTTCAACAGTGAAAAACCTGGTTGGATCCAACTCAGTATTTTGGCATTTTAACTTTAGAAAGAAAACTGTTTAATAACAGAGAATTATAAAATCATGAACACTGTCCATAGAGTAAGGTAACTATTTCCTCTATTTCCCTTAAAATATTAAAATACATGGTAATCTAATGGCATGATTATTAAATAACTTACTGTAACTTGAACATAGCTCAGAAAGCCACATATCTAGAAAGGCTTGAATCATTCCCTAGCCGTGAAAAAAGCAGAGATAAATGATCCAGAAACTTATAAGAATAAATTTATTTAATCTAATTTTTTAAAATTATGCTGAATGGATACTGCGTTTTACACAAAATAAGTCATAAAAGGTAAGTTCAGTCAAATTTATTTATTTAATTTTATTTATACCCCGCCCTCCCCGCGTGCGGGCTCAGGGCGGCTTACAACAATATGGCACTCAGTACAATAAAACACAATAAAACAATTTAAAACAATTTAGTACAATGGGCGCCGCCCAAGGATCCCGCGTGACTAAAACCCTCTCTTCATATTGCACATGCCCTTACATCCAGAGGGAGGTTACTGTGGCCCCCCGATGTTCATTGGCCACTCAGCCTCCGGTGGTGCTGCTATACAGGCCCCTGTTGGTGGTAGTGGTGATGCCGGCGGCTCCTATTCGAAAGCCTGGCGGAAGAGCCGCCACCGAGAAGGACCTGGCCCTTGTGGCGGCAAGCCTGGCCTCTTTAGGGCCCAGGGTCGCAAGACGATGTTGCGACCCCGACCGAAGTGCTCTTTGGGGCCTGTGTGGGGCAAGGCGGTCCGGTCCCTCAGGTATGCCGGACCCTGGCCATGTAGGGCTTTAAAGGTAAGCACCAGCACTTTGAAGCGAATCCGGTATGCTATAGGCAGCCAGTGCAGCGCTTTGAGCACAGGCTGGATGTGGTCCCATTTTGAGACACCAGCAACCAGCCTGGCCGCTGCATTCTGCACTAGCTGCAGCCTCCGAATTAGCGACAAAGGCAGCCCCATGTAGAGAGCGTTGCAGTAGTCTAGCCTCGAGGTTACCGTCGCATGGATCACTGTGGCTAGGTCTTCGCGGCTGAGAGGGGACCAACTGCCGCACCAGCCGGAGATGGTAGAAGGCCGCTTTGGCAGTGGCTGCCACCTGGGCCTCCATTGTTAAGGTGGAGTCCAGGAGCACTCCCAGACTCTGAAGCTGGCACCAAAGGCGCCCCGTCGAAGGCCGGGAGCGGGAGCCCCAATCCCATCCCGTTCTGACCCAGGCACAGGACCTCCGTCTTCGCCGGGTTCAGCTTCAACCGGCTCAGCCTGAGCCATCCAGATACGGCCTGCAACACCCGGTGCAGATCTTCTGGCTCGGAGTCCGACTGGCCACCCAACATCAGATAGAGCTGGGTGTCATCGGCATATTGAACTCCATTGAACTCTTTTATTGCAACAACAGTATAATCATCACCTCCTCCACCCCCCACCCCCCCACAAGCACTGACTGAAGCTAGAACTTTTACGGTGTAATCCTGAATGGAGTTACCCCCTCTAAACCCATTGAATCCAATGGATTTGGAAGGGTGTGACTCTGTTTAGTATTTCACCATTTGTCATTTAAGTTTCTGTTTACCTTCTTTTAGTAGAAACTTACTGTACAGGGTTACATTCTATTTGTTCTCTTGAGTAAACAGAACAGTTACCTCATTGTGTTTTTATCAGTCTGCCTCTGTACTGCTACAGCACCTAGCTAGAGAAAGGTTATTTTCTTCTTTAAATTGACAGGATTTTTTTTCAGCCCTATACAATCTGTGAAGGTATTTTAGTCAACAAAAATGTTGATGTTAGGAGCAAGCAAATAATAAGTAAAACATTTTTTTCACACTTGGAGACACACCACACACAGAGAGATTGCAGCTTAAATTAATTATTATGGTATGCAGGTTTTTTTTTTTTAAATGACCTTCTTCCTTTTCACCAAACTGCTGGAGATACAAGCTACCACATGCTGATCTTGGTAACAGAGAGTAATATGCAAGAGGAGCCATCCGCAGTTCCCTTAATGTTAGACTAAAGGAAAGCAGCCTGTTCTCACTCAGCCCACAGTTTAAAAGAGGGAGGGACTGGGTTATGCCATCAGGTGCATGTCTTCAATCTAAACCCAATTTCAAGTGTCAGAAATGACAAAAAAAAATGTTTGACATGCTGAATGGCTGACATGGGTCTTTTTTAAGGTTTATCTCATTAGAATCTGTTAGAATTCATGGAAGCTACTTTTACAGCGGTATCTGAACCAGAGCTAAACCCTTCTAAATCCATTGCAGCAATCACTTTAGCAGAGTACGTATTATCAAGATTATCAAGTACATATTATCAAGATCTTACTGGTTTCAAAGGTGCTACTTGGACTCGAATCTAGCTGTTCTACTGCAGACCAACACAGCTACCCTCTGAAACTATTGTCATATTAACAAGGTTGCTGTTGTCTTTTTTTTTTAAAATTACTGTGGCTACTTGCCATCTCTGTCTAAATAACTAAAGATGTGCATTAGTTATTTTAGTGGTACAAAGCTAGTGAACATTAGAAGCTGTTGTTGATTGTTGCAGTATCTGGAAGACTCAAAAATAGCTGCATGTATGTGTATGTTTATTTTTTAGTGACCAGTTTCATTGACAAGGTAGAAATGCAATCCTGAAACAACCAAGAGTTATCATATCGAGAGCCCCAGAACTCATGAACAAACTAGTTTCATTATCAAATCAGTTCCCTTCTGTACCAAATACTGCCTTGTAAATATTGACTGTTTCTAGTTTTACAGAAGAGAAAGAAAATTCACTTTTAAATACCAAATTCTGATTGAGATTTGCTTATGACATTGGTACAAGCAGAGGTCATTTCGGGGGGGATCGCAGGGGATCGCAGTTCCCCCGGGTGAGGTACGGGGGCGGGGCACATGACGAAGCCCCGCCCCATGCTTCCTGCCGCCCCGCTTCCGGCCCTCATTCAGCCAGGAGGAGGCAGGAGAAGAGGGAGGGTAAGTTGCTTCCTCCCTGCCTTTCCCCACCCCTGCCTGCCTGGAACCAGGGAGGGCCTTTGCGGGGCTTCCTTGCACTCCCGCCGGCCTTGCAGGTCCACCGCCGGGCCCCTCATGGGGCTCGGCAGTGGAGCTGCAAGGCCGGCGGCGGTGGCTGGGACCGTTGGGGGCGGGATGTGTGGCCTTATGACACACTTCCGGTGATGTCAGGGGGTGTGGCATATGCTAATGAGTTATGCTAATGAGTTCCCCTAGCTCTTTTTCTACGAAATGACCCCTGGGTACAAGAATTACAGAATGTTCTTAGAGAAACATATGCCTTGGACATACCTGTTGCCCCTTGATTCTGTGTGTAATAGTGGAGCAGTCCTAGAAATCAGGGTCTGATTTAGAAAATGATGACCACAGAGGTTTGGAGAAAGGTTGTAGTCAGGAATGGATCCAGGTATGGATCAAGGTATTTTGCATCTTCAAGATAGCGTGTACCTCCTACTGTGGGTTCCAATCAAGTTCCACTGGTGGAAATAGTGCTCCAAGCGGTGCTCCGGCAGTAAAGACCCTGGGGCACCCCCCCCGCCACCATTCCCCCCTGCCTCCTTCCGGCAGTAAAGACCCTGGGGCACCCCCCCGCCACCATTCCCCCCTGCCTCCCTGCCCTCCCCTCCCCCCTGAGCTAATTCCTGTGCTTTGCCGCCGCAGCTGGGCCCACGGAGTTCGGGGGGGGGGGAGTTTCCCAATGAAAGTGGCAGATGGGAGAAGTGAGGGAGTCGGCAAGGGAAAGATGAAACTCATGGGTTGTCATGCACGTCCTCAACTCTCTGTTTTTGCTTGGTCTGCTCCGCACTGAATGGAATGCTTGAGCAGGGCGTTCTGAATGGCGTCGCCTGGTCCATTTGTAATCTGGTATAAAAAACACTAACCCTCCCCCCCCTCCGCGATCCTGCAATGTATTGTTCATTTATAAAGTCTGCTAGACGACCCCCGGCTCTGACTTGAATAGCCCGGACTAGCACGAGCTCATCAGACCTCGGAAGTGAAGCAGGAGCGACCCCAGTCAGTGCTTGTTGGTGCCAGAAGCACAGTGACCAATAGGGGATCAGCCCAAAGAGGCCATCAGCCAATGGCCCGCGGACCGGCTCTTCTCTGCTTTAGGCACTGGGGGGCAGTAGGAGAGACAGACCAGGTTGCCACTCCGCTCTCGTGAAGGAGATTCCCGCTGGCATTGGAGCGACGCGCCCTGCAAAGGTCTGTTAGCAAACTGCAACTCAGAAAAGCGCCGCTTGGTGCCCAGGATTGGGTCGCTGCGCCTTAAGCATGAGCTTGTCAGATCTCAGAAACAAAGCAGTAGCGACCCCGGTCAGTGCTTGTTGGCGCCAGAAGCGCAGTGACCAATAGGGGATTGACCCGAAGAGGCAGTCAGCCAATGGCCCGTGGACCGGCTTCTTCCCCCCCCTGGTTTTGGCCCTGGGGGGGGGGGGAAGGTAGGAGAGACAGGCCAGGTTGCTGCTCCACTCTCACAAAGGAGATTCCCACTGGCATTGGAGCAACGCGCCCATAGAGTTTTCCCTCGGATTGCCATGGCCCCACCCCCAGCGTGGTCGCGTCACTTCCGGGTGACGCGCACGTCGGGGTGGAGTTCCCCCGGGGGCCCGATCCGGCGGCGGCAGGGAACGGGCCTTTGGGGCAGGGGTTTCCCCGCCCCCCGGGGGGACTTGGGAAGCCTAATGCAACTTGTAAAGGAAGAAAAGGATGTTCAAGCAGGTTCCTAGAGAGCCCGTGTATCAGTTTTCTAAATAAATAAATAATGCTCATATAAAATGGAGTTTAAGTCATTTTTAAAGCTTATTATACAAATGTATGAAGCACAGCAGCTAAACAATAAAAGGAACACTTTATTTAGGAGGAAAGTTTTTATGAATTTTTGAAATTCCAAATAGGGTAACAAAATATATGGAAGGGTTTTGTTTTGTTTTCTCCCACTGTGATATGACAGTGATGACAGCCAAGCCCGACCTATCTTCAAAATACCTAAGGTCCCTAATGGACTCGCTGCCTAGCCAGCAGACCTCCTAACCCTTCTCCCACCAAAATCCATCAATCCCCTCACTCTGTCAGTTGGTCAGCAGTTAAACTGTCAGACCTCTCCCCCCTTTCCAATATTTCAGTTCACCATTTGAAAGTGATTGGCTGAGGCTTCTGGAGGGTGGAACTTGAAACCTATCCATCACTCTAACCCATTGCAATTCTTGCTTGACTCCCTGATATTGCTGACATTATTTTGGCATGACTGAAACACAAATTATTGTTCCTTTGCTCCTATGTTACGATTCATCTACTAATTCCAGATATTAACAAGCTTTCAAGGTAAAAGTTATTCACCAGCCATAGGTTTATAGAGTTAAAAATAGACCATTCATGTGCCTGGGTTAATCATTACCCTGCTGGTTAAAACATCTATTTACAAAAAGCATAAGACACCACCACATAGCCAGGCTGGACCTAACGGTTGAATAGCTTTCAAATTCTTTCCTCAAACATCTCTCTTATATATAATTGCCGAATGGTGGTGGCTTCTGGCCTATGGGTGGCGAGATTGCATGTGCTCCGCCAGCCATTGGCCCATCAGCTGCAAGTCAAGACTACTGGTGTGCCATTGCCCGGGTGTGCTGCTCTTCCCCGCCCACTCCCCCTTTCACTCTGCCCTGTCAGAATTCCTGGCAAATGGCTTTGTCTCTTTGACAAGACGCTTCTCCTGCTTGCCTCCTGTGTGGGACTTAACTTTTCCCTCAGTGGCTGTTGGTAGATGTAATGAAATGGCAGTTACCTGTGTTTGTAAGATGGCTGCTGGGCTGCTGTCTGTGGTTTGTTTAAAATGTTCTGCCATAAGGTTTAATTGAGCTGTAGTTCCAGAGAGGTCTCACTCACTGGGTTGAATGGGGGCTTTCTCATCTGCTGGACTACAGTTCCCAGCTGCCCCAAGGCAGAAAAGGGCGGGAAAACCGGGACTGTCCCAGTGCATGGGGCGGCATCAGTATAGACTGCAGCCCATCAAGGGAAGAGGCCGTCTTCGTCCTATGGAAGCCAGGGTTTGGGGAGGGGAGAGGCCTCAGCTGAACAGAATGCCACACAGCCCACCTTCTAGAACAGTTATTTTCGGGGGGGGGGGGAATCTGTTGTCTGGAGTTCAGTTGTGATACCTGGTGATCCTCAGGCTCCACCTGGAGGTTGGCTGCCCTATGCGTAGTGGTCAGTGCTTCAGAGCAGGGTCTATGTAAGCTGCTTTGGTCCCCATTGCAGAGAAAGACTACTTTTCCTCCTGGGGAACCATTGTTGCCAATCTCTAGAGGCTGGGGATCACTCAGAATTAAAACTGCTCTCCAGATGGCAGAGATCAGTTCCCGTGAAGAAAATGGTGGACTCTGTGGCAATCAGGGCTTCAGAGCATGGAAAATGGTGGACTCTGTGGCAGCCAGGGCTTCAGAGCACGGGAGAGGCTGCAGGTGTGTGTAGGGGGGGATGGAAAGCTGAAGAGAGAGGGGGAAATAGAGACAGGTTGATGATTGGCTGGGAAGGAGATATGGTTGCCAACTCCAGGTGGGAAATTCCTGGAGATTTGAGGGATGGAACCTGGAGAGGGTGAAGTTTGAGGATGGGTGGGACCTCAGAAAGGTACAATGCCATAGACTCCACCCTCCCAACCAGCCATTCCCTTCTGGGGAACCACTGTTTCCAATCTCAGGAGAGGGGTGGAAATTACTCAGAATTGCAACTGATCTCCAGGAGGAAGGGGGGAAGAGATGCAAAGCTGAAATCAGAGGGGCAGATAATGGCTGGTTGATGCTTGGCTGGGAAGGAGATAAGGTTGCCAACTCCAGGTTGGGAAATTCATTATTTGGGAGGTGGAGCCTGGAGAGGGTGAGGTTTGAGGAGGGGTGGGACCTCAGACAGGTACAATGCCATAGACTCCACCCTCCAAACCAGCCATTTCCTCCTGAGTAACAATTGTTGCCAATCTCCAGGCGAGGGCTGGAGATCACTGAAAATTACAACTGCTCTTCAAGTAGCAGAGATCAGTTCCTCTGGAGAAAATGGTGGACTCTGTGTCATTATACCCTGCTGAGGTCGCTACGGCACATTGATGCTGAGTGCCCAAAGCCTTGGCACTTTACAAGAGCCTCTTTCTAGAGATCGTTGTATTTATTTCCACAATGAACCTTATTTCTAGTCAGTCTATAAAGAACATTATGGGTTTGGTCCCCCTATACTTATGGGTTTGGTCCCCCTATGTCCACCTTCCAATAAGTTACTATTGTCCAGGGACTCCTTTTTGACATTTTGTTGTGCTGCCTAAAGCAGGATTTACTTTGCTTTGTAACAGCATTGCAAGAGACTGCAGAAATCTTAGAGAACGTTTTTAAACCCAATACAACAGTTTTCTTAGTGGCCCTATATATATTTTATGTTTTTGAAGAATTTTTGAATAGTTACGATAAACTAAACATTTTGAAAAAAATCACAAACACCCTGGTCCATTTACCCCCATGCATTTTATCCACAGAGCACAATACGATTGCCATGAGAAGGAACAGGTTGTGCACACAGGCAACGTTGGGCTGCATTCTGCTTTGTGAGAAGGAATGGAAGCTAAGAAGCAAGTGACTAGAAAGCTGGGGCAAGAAGACAGACCTAGGCTGGGCCAACCTGCGCACCACCCCTTCCCCTAAAGTGATACAAAGCAACAGCATTTGAGAGTAACACATTTAAGATTCTCTGTGTTATTTTTTTGATATCTTCATGATTAATAAAATGGCATGTGCCAATTATAGAAAGCTAGCAGCTTATCACACAAGTCTTGGAAGCTCATGCAGGGGAGGTGCTGTACATTCCATGGATACTCTATATTTAGGAGGTTCAAAGGTCATTTTCAATTAACAGAAGGTACTTCCACTGCCATGACCTGGATAGCTCAAGCTAGCCCAATTTTGTCAGATCTTGGAAGCTAAGCAGGAACCCTAAGCCCTAGTTAGTATTTGGTTGTGAGACCATAAAGAAAACCCTACAGGGTTACCATAAGTCAGCTGTGCCTTGATGGCAGAAAAAAAACACACCCTTCCGCCACTATAATATAACTTTCACAGCTCTCCCTATCTACGGCAGCCCACTGAATGCCTTGAAAGGCTGTTCCTGGAGAATAGGATTGTGACGGAAGGCTTCTAGTTCCACCATCCCTGCATCACGGCCAATCCCTGATTCCCTGCTGGGTATGCAAATCTCTAGAGTTTACAACCAATGGGAGGCTGTGAATTTGTCAGAGAGAGAGAGAAAGGGTTAGTGAAGAGACAGGGAAATGAGTGGAAAAATGGAAAATAACAGGAAAAATTATTCAGTCTGGGTGAAGAGCTAGGTGGTTTGGGCTCAAAAGCCTATAGTCAGGATCAATGTTCCCTCTAAGCTGTGGAGTCTTGTGAGCAAAAATTCTACTTTGTGAACTACTGGCATTAAAGTTGTGAGCAAGAGATTTGGCTGCTGGATAAACTAGTTTGCTCTGGAGCCATCCTTCCTCAGCCAAGACAAAAATGTGTGAGCCAGAGGCTCAAAAATTGTGAGCTAGCTCACACTAACTCAGCTTAGAGGGAACACTGGTCAGGATCCTCTGATAGGCAGGTTAGGCTGCCTCAGAGAAACAGCATATACGTGACTTGTGAGAGGATTGGAGCAATCCTGAGAGACAAGCTAATACTTTTTCAAGAGTCTTAAGATTCCTGGGGTTAGTAAGCAGTTCCAAGTAAAATCCATCCATCTCTCCAACGAAAACAGCCTGTCATTTTTGAGTGTGTGGTTATGTAACCCTTCTAAAGCTTCCCTTCTTGTAAATTGTTATTATGTTGGTTTACCTGTTTACTTGCCCACCCAACCACTCTTAATAAGAGCTCTTTTAAATAAAAAACCAGAGGGAGGGGAGGGAGGAGTAGAAATTCTCCAACAAACAATGCAACAGGGTTTGGATTGCAGAAATTTGAAAACAAGCAGAAATCTGCTACAGAGCTGAAACAATGCTGAAACAAAGCAAAAGCACAACATGTTAAATGATGCAGAAATTACCTAGTAGGAGCATAGCAACAGATAGTACCCAGTAGTATAGTCTATAGTCTCTATCCGAAGCATCTTTCTGAAACTTTTCATTACAGTACAGCCCTATTACCTTTATATAAAAAAGCCCTCCTAAATAATTCAGTTTTGCACAGTTTGCAGAAAGTGCAGAGAGTAGGAGCCTTTCTAACCTTGTCATAAGGCAGAGGTCACAAGAAAGAATGCACACATACAGGCAGTTGTTAATTTTGTCCATTTGCAAGGTGGCACCTGCAGAAGGCCCTGCTCAGTCTTGTTGACCATTGGCAAACAGGCTAAACCTATAACTGCTTGATGTTTGCTGCTGGGATTGTGACAGATGGGGGAAAGCATCATGTTATCACAAAAGGATCCGCAGGAACAACAAGGTGGACAAAGTAGGTGGGGGAATTGCCAAAAACAACCCCTTTCTGCTGGTCAATAATCACCTTTTGAATTCAGCTCATTGTATTTCAGTTTTCACATACAAATAGTATATTTGGTTATTATTGATTCAAATTAGGGTTTTTTTAGGTAGTCCACAAAACATGTAGATATAACAATTTAATGGAATATTTTGTGCTTTAACCTGATCTTTATGTTCTCCCCACAGATACAAATAATCAACCCCACTTCCACTGACAGTAACAGTACATGTGTAATGTTTGAATAAATAGGCAATTCAGGGTTCTTCACTTGCATGGTATTCCATTGTAGGTTCAAATATCTCTGCTTAGTTGCTTATCATTGTTTATTTATAAAGCCATTTAGGCCCTTTAGCTTCTTACAAAAGAAACCATAGTGAAGTATGTTTTGTGCATTTGTTCTCTTCAGATTCTTCAAAGAGCTTGAAGCAAGGCATCAGAATAACATCTTCATCGAAGATATCAGTGATATTGTGGAAAAGCATACTTCATCAACTTTTGATCCTTATGTAAAATATTGCTCAAATGAAGTCTATCAGCAGCGAACACTACAGAAACTACTGTAAGTAATGGATACTACAGTGTTTATATTCCAACATCACTCCTTCAACAGTATCAGAATTGCCTGCGACAAAAATAGTTGATCTATCAGTTAGCTAACATTACACATATATTTGTTTCCTAAAATCTTAGGTAATTGCAGTATGAATAGTTAGACACTGCAGTGATAGCAACCTCTGTACTAAGCCTGAGGGGTTCTAATAGTCACATGGCTAGTGAACAGGTAATTTTAATTTTTTTTTAATAAACTGTTTATTTTAACATAAAGTTTAAAATTATATAACGGTAATGTAACGGAGCTGCGGTGGCTCAAGTGGTTAAGACGCTGAACTGCAGGCTGTGGAAGGTCAGTAGTTCAGCAGTTCGAGACCCGGATGCCGCAAGATGGGGTGAGCTCCTGTCTCTAGTTCCAGCTCCTGCCAACCTAGCAGTTTGAAAGCAAGAAATTGCAAGTAGATAAATAGGTACCACTTCAGTGGGAAGGTAACAGCGTTCCGTGTGCCTTGGTGTTTAGTCATGCCGGCCACATGACCACGGAAACGTCTTCGGACAGCGCTGGCTCTTCGGCTTTGAAACGGAGATGAGCACCGCAACCCTAGAGTCGGACTCGACTGGCTTTCGAGCAAGGGAAACCTTTACCTTTTAATGTAACAGTAAGGAGCAATACCAATGAGCCGTACATAAAGTGCTAACCGATTACAGTTATAACAAGTCTTTCATATACATTTAATTAAATATACAATATATCAACTGTCTTTTTTCATGAACAGTACTCATTTAGCAAGCAGTCTCTGAACTATTGAGTATTACTTAATTAATTTTCAAAAGCATATCATTTAATATGGGTTATTGGGCGCAATGCCATTTTCTGGCCCCGTTCATACGAGGCAGTTTGGGCCGGGAGCGGGCCGGATTGGAGGCGCATCAGACGGGCGCGATCCCACGGCAACATCTGCCTGGTGTCGCGCTCCCGCCTCCAACCCGGCCCTTCCCCCGATGAAGCGTGTCAAAGATGAACCACCTACTTCGGTGGTTCATCCGGTTGAGGCGCTTCATCCTGGCCGTGGGATCGGCGGCGCGTCTTGCCACCGTCGCATCCCCGGCCCCCTGCCGTACTGCGCATGCTCGAGCATGCGCAGTACGGCAGCCTCCCCCTTCGACTAGTGTCGTCCTCCCCGGCATCTGATCGTGCCGGGGAGCAACGGAGCACAGCAACTGGGATCCATGGGATCCCGCCGGGGCGTTTCTTTTTTGGCACGGCTTTTAATAGTCACGCTTTGCCCCGTCTTTTCCCTGCCGTGTGGCAGGGGCCTCTATTAAGTATTTAATCAGTGGATACCAGACCTCCACAGATTTCAAGGATGCATTTTCTTATTTGCTTAAGGTATTATGTTATGTTATCTTTCCTAATACAAAATAGTCCCACAATTTTCTTCTCCATGTTGTTATGGAAGGGGTTTGTAAGTGTCTCCAGTATGCTGCAAGTAAGATCCTTGCCACTGCTAGTTAGATCAATTCTTTTTTTGCCTTGTTAGAAAGAGAATCCTCCCATATTCCTAAGAGAATGGTTTCTAATATCGAGGGTAGGTTACAGGCAGCCCGTTATCGTATGTATTTCCTGCAACACTTTTCTCCAGAAAGTATCAACATACGCACACCTCCACCAACAGTGCAGAAAGTCCCCTGTTTGATCACATTGTTTCCAACATTTTTTGTTTGTGGCTTTTATCCTGTTCAAACCTGTTGGTGTTATTTACCATCTAGTTGTCATCTTAAACATTTGGAATCTGACGTTAAAGATAATTTGATTTAAAGCTAGGAGAGTTCCATATCCTTGTCCAGTTGTCGTCTGTTAGTCTATTTTGGCAGTCTATGTTCCACTGTTTTTGACTTTTCCCAAATTCTTGATGCTATCAATGGAAAGCAATATCTGATACATTTTAGAGATGAGGCCTGATGAAGATAGGCTTGCCAAGTCCCCCCGGAGGGCGAGGAAACCCCCACCCCAGAGGCCTGTTACACGCCGCTGGCGAATCGGGCCCTGGGGGGAACCCCACCCCCAAAGCATGTGACGTGCCTGGCGTCAGCACGTCACCTGGAAGTAACGCAGCCGCGCCAGGGGCAGGGCCGCGGTCATCCGAGGGAAAACTCTATGTTTTTCCCTCGGATGACCGCGGCCCTGCGTCCGACGTGGCCGCGTCACTTCTGGGTGATGTGGTTGCGGCGCGTCCATGCTTCGCACATGCGCGCGAGCTCCCGGAAGGGAGCTGGAGTCCCCCACTATACATACAGCGGGAACTTGGCAACCCTAGATGAAGATCCATCATTTTCTTTCATTAGTTGTTCAAAATCTGTTAACAATCTGGGCCTAGGTTGTGTTGTTTGTGTGTTCCTTAACATGTATGCAACTTACAGGTATCTACCAGGGAATTGTTTGCCCCCCACCTTTACTTCCAGATGAGTATTTTCTAAGATCTTGCCCTTATCATATAAGTCTATTAATCCGATTATCCCTGCCTGATGCGATTTTAAGAAAGCTATATGTTATTTCCCTGGGGGAAACCACTCTTGATTTTAAAAGGCTTTAGCAGTGAGTTCTCTGTGGCTAAGATCTGCCTCTGTTTATCCCAAATTTTGCAGGTTATATCTAAGAGATTTATATCTTTAATGCTTAGAGGTCTCTGTTTAGATTCCCCCCAATAAGCTTCTGCAAGTGAAAGTGGAGATGAGTAGAAACTTTCAATTTGCAGCCGGTTTTACTCTACATTTCCTGTGCATTATTGCATAAAATTTGGCAGAATGAAAGACTCATAATATTTCATTTAATATGGTATTCCTAATCCTCCCCTTTATGTTGGTCTACAAATTGTTTCAAAGCTCACTGTTGGGGTTTTATTTGCCCAGAAAAATTTGTGTCTTGATTGTTGCCACTTTTGTAAGTCC
>NW_015176460.1:0-6412 GCF_001447785.1 Gekko japonicus | reverse complement strand
AATTTGACAAGTATAGGTAAAACGGGGAAGGTTGCACCCACCAAAGGATGGTAAATGATAATGGGATTCAAATAGAAACAATTAAAGAGCATAACCAAGATTCTAGCCGTGTACAGACAAATGAACATGTTGGAACATCCCTGGCCTCTACTCAAGTGCATGGTGCCTATGTGCAGAGGAAGTTCAGAAAGCAGTGTCTCTGATCACAGGGAGGGAGCTATCATGGATTCTAGACTGGAGTTCTTTCTCTGTGTTTGACCACCTTTTTGTAGCTGGTTGTCCCTCTCCAGGAAAGGCAACTCTGTTGAAGTGGGTGCTGTTGGAAAAAGTAGTCTCTAGCATTACTGCAACATATGCTTAATTCAGTCACATTTGTCGGGGTGGGGGGAAAATGCAGAGGTTGCAAAGTGAGAGCTTAAATCTGATGAAGTGATGCCTTCAATGCTATTCATGGTGATTGATGAAAAATTACTATATAGAGAGTTGCAAGTTCCTCATCTGGAAAGGGTACCAGTTATCTTTTAAATGCACAGAGGCTTTAAATTAGACTTCTCTTGTTGCATCTCTTACAACTTCTTCAGTTTGCTCCATACCAAGAAAAGGGGATGGTTAAGAAGCCTGGTAGTGAAATAGGGCAGGAGAAGGTCTGGCTGCAACTTTACTACATTTAAAAGTATAGACAATCTCTCATGGTAAAACCCTGAAAACCTTATCAGATCTGGTTATATTATGGTGGTATTGTATTGTGAAATTTGAGTACTGTAACGATAAACCTACTTCCCCAGATTCATAACTGATTTCTAAACTAATGTTGCCTCTTAGAAAAACTACTTTTATTGTTTATTGTTTTGTTTTTGATCAGAGCTATAAATCCAGCCTTCAAGGAAGTTCTGTCACGGATTGAGTCCCAGGAAGAATGCAGGAACTTGCCTATGATTTCTTTCTTGATCCTCCCAATGCAAAGGGTTACACGACTTCCACTGTTGATGGATGTAAGAACAACATGTTTTAAACACTGTCATAGTTGTTAAATATAAACTGTTCTGCAGTGGCTGTTACCCCTTCATTTCACTTTTCCTTGGAGTCAGGCAAACCAGTAGGATCGGCTTCTTTTCTTAAGTCGAAATGCTGATTTTTGGAGAGACAGTTGCACATCCACATGCACATCTAATTGTGCACATTGTTTTAGAAGGGTTCGGTTTGCTGTACCCCTCTGTGGGGTTTTGGACAGGCTTAGGGTTGCAGCCATTTTTACCCATGCACATTTACCCACTGATTTGGGTTTTCTTCTTATGTATTCGATGCTGTTTTCTTGTTTTATCTGTGGTATGGCTGTAATGGGAAGGAAGGAGGCTTATAAACTGATCTCGTCAGATCTTGGAAACCAAGCAGGGTCAGTACTTGGAAGAGAGACCACCAAAGAAGACTCTGAAGAGGAAGGCAATGGCAAACCACCTCTGTTTCTCATTTGCCTTTGAAAGCTAGGGTTGCCAAATCCTTTTCTTCTCGTGGCGGGGGGCTCCTGGACGGCATCCTTAGCGTGCATGCGCGCCGCATGCACATCAGCCGGATGTGACGTGATGACGCCGGGCACGCTGGGGGCGGGGCCACAGCCATTTGAGGGGAAAACTCTATGTTTTCCCCTCAAATGGCTGTGGCCCCGCCCCCAGCGTGCCCGGCGTCATCAAGTCACATCTGGCTGACGTGCACGCCGGGGTGGGGTTTCCCCAGGGGCCTGATTCTGCGGTGGCAGAAATCGGGCCTCTAAAGCAGGGGGAAATCCGCCCCCTGGGGGGAATTGGCAGCCCTATTGAAAGCCCCTTGCTGGGGTTGCCATAAGACAGCTGTTACTTGATGGCACTTCACACACGCACACCCACACGCATGGCTGTGATATTTTGCCCATCAAATGCTACTCAGCAATGATTATTACAGCTTAGAATGATTCTAACGTAAGGGTGAGCCATAGTGAGAGAGAGGATATTATTACTGATTTTTTGTGTGTCATCAAGTCACAGTTGACTTAAGGTGACCCCGTAGGGATTTCAGGGCAAGAGGTGTTCAGAGGTGGTTTGCCCTTGCTTGCTCTCATGTAGTGACTCTGGACTTCCTTGGTGGTTTCCCATCCAAATACTAACCAGGGCTGACGTTGCTTAGCTTCCAAGATCTGAAAAGAGCAGGCTAGCCTGGGCTACCCAGGTAGTATTACTGCTTCAAGCTACTAATAAGTTAGTAAGAGTCATTGAATGTTAAACGTTTTTAAATCAGTTTCCTCTAGCTTGCCAATGTTTCCAGTTTTACTGTGGTTATAATTAGAAGCATTAATTCTCTTTTATATACTCTGGAGGCGTATTAATTGGAGAAATTAATGTAAAATGGTGTTAAATGTAATACATATAGGGTTGAATCTTATTGGATTTTTCTGTGAATGATAGTATTTTCTTCCCAGGGTTGGCATGTCTGGCTTGGGAAATTCCTGGAGTTTTGGGGGCGGACCCTGTGGAGGGAGGGGCTTGTGTGAGAGGGGAGGGATTTCAGCAGGTTGTAATGCTTCTAAAGCAGCCGTTTTCTCTAGCGGAACTGATCTCCATAGTCTGGAGATCCATTGTAATCACAGGAGATCTCCAGGCTCTGCCTGGAGGTTGGCAACTGTATTTCCTCTGGTGGAAGACTCTTGGATCTGCAAAAGGCTCCTTGTGCTTGAGGAAAATGCCACCTTAATCAGAACAGATCCATGGGATCCAGCCCCTATTAATTTAAGGTTAGGGTAGCCTTTCTTAATACATTTCCCCCCCCCCCCTAATAAATTACTGCAGATCAGAGTCTCTACCTTCAGTCTTTCATAGAAGCAATTACTGTCTTAAATTCGAAGGACTACAAACAGTGAAGTTTGCAGAACTGATGTTTGTTAATTCTCCTCTTTCACTTCAGCACCCTATGTCTCTACAAAGGCATTTTTAAGGGGCAGGAGACCCGTAGCAGTGGTGTGGAATATAGCATAGGAGAGTTACAATGAGAAGGGGGGGAAGGAATGATGCGGTTTCTGCTTATTCCCTCTTTCACAACCCATGCCATTCCCAGGAGGGTCTTGGGTGGGGGTATATCTAGAATTACATTAGAATTAGCAAAGTTCTATTGGCAACATCTGCTCTGTTCACAGCTGTTTGGATCCAAGGCAGTGTTTCCTCCCCTGGAATGAAAATCTGGGGGGCCAGGAAGGGTGCTATAAAAATCACACTCTGACTCCTTCCTTTTAATATATAACTAGCAGTAAAGCCCGTTGTGGAAATAAATACAACGAGATCTAGAAAGAGGCTCTGGGGGAGTGCTCTGGCTTTGGGCAAACAGTGTCATTTTGCTGTGGTGACCTCAGCAGGGTATAATGACAGAGTCCACTGTTTTCTCCAGAGGAACTGATCTCTGCTCCCTGAAGAGTAGTTGTAATTTTGAGTGATCTGTAGCCCTCACCTGGAGATTGGCAACAATTGTTACCCAGGATGAAATGGCTGGTTTGGAGGGTGGAGTCTATGGCATTCTACCTGTCTGAGGTCCCACCCCTCCGCAAACCCCACCCTCTCCAGGCTCCACCCCTCAAATCCCCAGGAATTTGCCACCCTGGAGTTGGCAACCCCATCTCCTTCCCAGCTAACCATCAACCTACCATTATCTGCCCCTTTGACTTCAGCTGACTTCCGCCCTCCCTTCTGCAGAGCAATTGTAATTTTGAGCGGTCTCCAGCCCTCACCTGGAGATTGGCAATAATGGTTCCCCATGAGGGACTGAGTGGTTTGGAGGGTGGAGTCTATGGCATTGTACCTGTCTGAGGTCCCACCCCTCCTCAAACCTCACCCTCTTCAGGCTCCATCCCTCAAATCTCCAGGAATTTCCCATCGGGAGTTGGCAACCCTATCAGGATTGGCCCCAATATGTTTTCTCCCAAAGGCCAAAGTAGGTGACTGGACCAAACTAAGTTGCCTGTGTGGAATGCAGTGAAGTCCAATCAGCTTCCATATGCAAAAGACCTTGAAGGTTCCATATGCAACTGACATTCCAACTGCCTTGCGGGGAGGGGGGTGAGTTTGAGGTGTGGAATGCAGTGAAGTCCAATCAGCTTCCATATGCAAAAGACCTTGAAGGTTCCATATGCAACTGACATTCCAACTGCCTTGCGGGGAGGGGGGTGAGTTTGAGGTGTGGAATGCAGTGAAGTCCAATCAGCTTCCATATGCAAAAGACCTTGAAGGTTCCATATGCAACTGACATTCCAACTGCCTTGCGGGGAGGGGGGTGAGTTTGAGGTGTGGAATGCAGTGAAGTCCAATCAGCTTCCATATGCAAAAGACCTTGAAGGTTCCATATGCAACTGACATTCCAACTGCCTTGCGGGGAGGGGGGTGAGTTTGAGGTGTGGAATGCAGTGAAGTCCAATCAGCTTCCATATGCAAAAGACCTTGAAGGTTCCATATGCAACTGACATTCCAACTGCCTTGCGGGGAGGGGGGTGAGTTTGAGGTGTGGAATGCAGTGAAGTCCAATCAGCTTCCATATGCAAAAGACCTTGAAGGTTCCATATGCAACTGACATTCCAACTGCCTTGCGGGGAGGGGGGTGAGTTTGAGGTGTGGAATGCAGTGAAGTCCAATCAGCTTCCATATGCAAAAGACCTTGAAGGTTCCATATGCAACTGACATTCCAACTGCCTTGCGGGGAGGGGGGTGAGTTTGAGGTGTGGAATGCAGTGAAGTCCAATCAGCTTCCATATGCAAAAGACCTTGAAGGTTCCATATGCAACTGACATTCCAACTGCCTTGCGGGGAGGGGGGTGAGTTTGAGGTGTGGAATGCAGTGAAGTCCAATCAGCTTCCATATGCAAAAGACCTTGAAACGCTGGGCGGGACTGCACAAAGCAGCCAGTCAACCCAGCCAGCGTCTTCTGACTGACAGTTCAAGCGTCCATACACTAAAGGAGTGCATTTTAGAACTTTGGCACCAACTATTCAATTATATATAAGGAGAGATGTTACTTCAAATTTGACACATTAGAAGAGGAAAAATAAGCCGAAACCTAGGGGCATGTTCCAGCTGAGTATGGATTGTGCACTGATCCTGTGTGCAGTCTTTTGCTATTGGGAAGGATTCCTGCATCTTGAATTCTCTGTTGAACCAAAAGACAAGTGTAAATCTGGTCTCTGTTGTTGTTACTGTGGTTGTCAGTAATGTAACCTTTACACACTTGAAGCATTTTACAGACTTTGCCCTTTGGACACTAAATGCTTTATATAGGTAGATTATTGTTTCCATTTAATAGAGACGCTAGACTGAAACTAGGTGTGGGTAACTCAGGACCATTCAATGAGTTTCCTCAGAAACAGACTTGGATCTCCTTTCTCCAGAACTCAGTATACCAGCTGTGTCATTTTATTAAGAAATTTTGTTTTCAGTACTGAATTTTGATTATTTCACTGGGCCAGCAATTCAGGAATCAGGGTCCTTTTAATTAAAACCAGGTTGGAAAAGTACCATTTTAGCAGAAAATGGTTTTGTAGTATTTTGGCCACTAACAAAAAAGGTATTCTACATCCCCTATCATTAGAAATATATCAGCACAGGATGTTTGTTTTGGTACTGCCTTGCTCTCATAGCTTACTTAAAGTCTTGACTTAGTGATCAGACTCTTTTTAAAAACTTTTATGGTGTTTCTAAAAAAGGAGATCCTTCAGTTGCATCCTTTGTTTCATAATAAGTTCACTAAGGCCTTCAACAATTGAAATCTTTAACATCACTATGTTCATATTTGCAATGCAGAATGTTGTATTCGTGGTTTTTTTGGTGCAACAACCAACAAAAGTGTGCATCTCTTTGTTTCAGACAATTTGCCAAAAGACACCTAAAGATTCACCAAAATATGAAGTTTGTAAGCGGGCACTAAAAGAAGTAAGCAAGGTATGTTTAGATCCTATGTTTAAAATGAGGTTATCCTTGTCCAAAATGTTCATATGGCTTTGATAGTGAGCCTGCTATGTGTATGTACTCAGAAGTAACCATCACTGAACACCATGGGTTCTTATAGCCACCAGTATTGCATAAAACAGTTATATCTAGACTTTTAATCATTATGCAAAAAAGACATGGTTCAAGAGAGCCAGTTTGATGGAGTGTTTAGAGGGCCTGGTGTGATGTGGTCCATGGGGTCGCGAAAAGTCGGACTTGACTGTGCGATTGAACAATAAAAAGAGAAACCCTGGGTTCAAACCACTGCTCAGCTCACTAGGTGATTTTGTACTAGCTGGTCTTTTTCAGTCTAACCTACCTCATATAGAACAAAGTTTGAGTCCAGTGGCACCTTTAAGTCCAGGTCCTGTGCCTGAGTCGGAATAGCCCGAGGGTAGGGACCCCACTCCCGACCTTTGAT